>NW_027305501.1:600000-785000 GCF_039555335.1 Amphiura filiformis
TAACAAAATCCATAACCCATAAGCCCACCGGTAAAACCCATTCCCTAAAATAAAGTTGTTATTTTATAAAGTTATCATTGAGGAATTTTTTATATTCATGCATGGTATATGCACTTTTTAATATTTGAAGTAGCCAAACCTCCTCCGTGGACAGAGTGAAAAACGGATACATTTCGTTAAATGGGCATATCTTCAATAAGTTATGAGCCGATTGAAATAACTGTTTTGGTTTATTAAAGCTAAGCTAACGGGTAAAGGCTTCTTTACATACCAACATATACTTGATCAACTTGTCTGAAATAGGAGAAAAAGAGGGCGCAATGAGGGCCCTCTTTTTTGGGGGGGCACCCTGTATAGTCAGAGGCCACGTTGTGTACATTTTATTATGGTTTTACCAAAGTAAATTTCATAATACTATATATTATATACATCATGGCATTGTATCTTTGTACTATCCCAATTATCCAAGTAACGCGTGATTGTGATGATTTTTGCACAAATGTAAAGAAGACACATCATGGTTTTTGAATTTTTAAGAAAGTGTTAATGTTATTACTGATATTTTAAGTTAAGTCTCCTAATCCACAGGACCTATTTTGATCAGAGGATGATTTAAGGAAGCCCCATCATGCACTGTAAAAGTGTTATCACTAGAGTTTTAACTGCCACTTTACTTTTCAAATCCCATTGAACTCTGTGCAAAAGATGTTGTTTTAGAATTGCCCGTGTGTCATTATTACTTGGTCGATATCAGATTTAACGGATTAGGCCATTTTAAATCGACTTTCGAAAAGTTTTTTGATACATTCATTGATTTCTCAAAAAGTAAAAATCGCAGTTTAACAAATAACAGTTCAAATGAAAGCCATTATTGGGGGGGCTAATTGTTGTATCACTATGATAGGCCTGACACCAATATAAACACTTGTTTCGGTGACCCAAGTTCATGGTCATTTCTGCTCACGCACTTTTTTACAGATGGCCTGGAATTTCATATTTCGGTTTCAGCGATTGCCCGAAAAAGGTGGTATGTTTTTGAAAAGCGTTTCCCCTTGGAATGTAGATAGTTATTGTTGCTATTACTCTTCGCGATTTTAATTTATGCCCTCTTTTGCCGACAATTTTCAATGCATTTTACACAATAGATACGTCGCTTGCATAAATACCGCTCTTTTTAACAGTATCGTTTTTGTTAACCAACATACCATCCAAAAAAATTCTCAAGACTTTGATGAAACCATAGATACCAAATCGGACTGCATGTGATGAACAGATTTTACACTAGAATCAAAAGAACCAGCGTAGGCCCTCTCAAAATGTACTTTTTTAAAATATCGCGTTGTGATAAAAATGACTGCCTTTTCCTTGTTTTTTATAATAAGGAAAAGCTTTACTTACCTCAAACTTCAAACGTAGTGCTGTCTCAGTGTCCGTTACTGGTTGGTATTATTCAGATTAAGCGATTTTCATGATTTAGGCCTACTTAGCCTACATTTGACCAACTATTTGCCCTCACCGTGTACGAATATATTCCAAATAGGGCGCTGCATTCAGTATCACACTAACGACAAGGTTATACTAAGATGTGTAAGACTTTCTGACACTATATTCACGGTTGTTCTAATGGCTATTCAAACTTATGACAAATTTGGCTGGTTTGCGTTGTTCAATACCATTTCACCCTGATGTGACAGTGACGTCACATCCGGGGTCACGTCAGTATCAAGCTGGTTTCATACTACCCTGCCGGTTGCTATGAGCGGCGTGGCGCACGCGCATTGCAGACAAACGGACACAATCAAGGCTTGTCATTGGTTGAAACGCTCTGCCGCTTGCCGGGTGTTCGTGATCGCGCGCCATTATCGTGATGATCGGGGATTCCTTTTTGTGATGAAGGCACCAGCCGAAATGTCCGTTGTCCAGAAGGCAAGGACCATCACTCTGTACTCCCCCGGGGCGAGGATGTATTTTGCGACACTCATACCCCCCTGGAATAGTGCATGGTGGGAAAGAGGAAAAGGTCTATACGAATTTTATTAGGCGCAGCATCACTCGCTGGAGTTCGATGGCGCTGGTGTACATACGCACGCACGATAAAGGTTGGCAATTGAAGCAGGCCTCAGTTTAGCGAACTTTGTCTAGTTTAAAGCGATGCGAGTGCCAGCGCCGCTCGGACTGTGAAGGTTTCTGGATACCGAATATGGGTTTAGATTAGGCCTATATCATGTCCTCTAGGCCATATAATTTATTTTTGGAAAGGAAAGTTTAATCTCGGAGCCTATTCAATTGAGAAGGGACTGGATTTTGTCATAATAATATAAAAATTAATACTTGTCGTCCATAACAAGAAATAATGCCTCGCGATTTTTTTGATATCCAGCCATAGTATTTTAATTGATTAAACTGATCATGAAGCTATATCTTTACTAGCTTCATGCACTAATTTGCAGACCCGCCCGGCCTTCTACATGTAGTGAGTACCACATTAGATTGTGTTTACAAGAAATAATAAGCGCTGCCTCCTCGAAATTTCTTATGCCATCAGCTTTGATGATTAAATATTATCTACAACTCTGCACCTGTGTTCAAGGCCTTTCTTTTATCTATTGACCTCAAAAGAAAGGATTAGAATGATCAGAATGACGTCCCTGACCCCTTTCCACACATTAATAATGAGTCGGTAAGGGAACGTGCTACCGTTATACTCCAGTGAGTACGTATGGCCACTACGCAGTTCAATGGCCTTATTGTGATCTGGCGGGCGTTTTAAAAGCACGGTCCCTGACTGCCTGGGCATATTTCCGGACAAGGAACAATAGAGACCAATTGCCTGGCAATGACGTCACATGTAATACAAGTCTATAGTGTGATTAGAACATTATAGGCTGGTGGTCACTTATAGTACGATCAGTACGAAAAGTGCATTGCGATTATTAATGTATTTTCTAAAATTAAAAGAACCACTTTTTAGCGGGAATTTTTGTAAGTTACACAGCTGAAGTTGTGAAAGGGTTGAAAGACTACAATATTACGGCATAAACAAGAATTTCTTTGTTTGGTCGTTATTCCTATAGGCTCATCCCTAGTGATGTATGCATGAAGGATAATTCACACCTTCTGTAGATAACATAAAATGTGAAATCGACCAACTTTTTGAAGGTGTTTTTATTGTAAATATATCTGTCCAAATTCAAATTTAACCATGCACGTGTGTATGCAGTGGGCGGGCAGTGGTGTCATGTTCACTCACACAGCTGTGCTAACCGCAAGACTTGCTGGGAAGTGCTTATAAAAATCATCCTCTGTATCCGTCTGTAGCTCATTTGTCTAATTTTTCTCCAATATCAAATCATTTCTTAAAAGTAAGACATTAATCTAAATAATAATAAGTACATTTTCTCAGAAAAATGATATTAACAATTTCGCAGGTTTTACGGGTCTTGCGTTATAGATGAAAATGACAAAAAAAAAGTTCTTTACCTTTTGACCACGAACAACCTAACAAATTTGGAATGACATTTTTGAATGTCAATAAAATGTCCTGTACGATTCATGTGTTACTTATTACGAAAAGTATTATACAAACACTGAATACATGTTTTAGTTTTAAACTTTTTCACATAAACAACTTAAGATTGTTTTTAACATTTATTTCTCTTATCTTTTAACAATTTTTATCACGTCATACAAATATGTAATTTTCTGTGTTGTACCGATTCCATGATTTTTTTTCGTTTTCCGTAAAACGGAAAACTTCGGACTTTAGTCTAAAGGCCTTTCCCCTAGATATGAACTTTGCCAATTTTGGCCCAGATATCCAAGATCATGGGTTGTTCATGATCACACCACTATTTCACAATGCCATCTTTATTATGTTTCGAATACTTTTATGGTCATTGCTCAGTATTGCTGTGTCTATGAATTCTTGTGACTTATGTTATTACTTGTGAATTCTGTAAATTATGTTAGTCAATGTTAGACTATTAATTCTTTCAATGAGTGGACAAACATCAACAAGCTTAGCTTAAACCCCACTAAAAGTAAAGAAATAGTTTAGGGGCGAAATAAATAAACAGCGAACAGCATGAGCCATATGTATCTTGTCAAGAATGATTAGAGGAATACGAAAAACATATACGCCCCTACAAACAATAGTTAGAAATAAAACAATCAAAAATCATATTAATGTGATTTTTTCGGATGATATACATGCACTGAAACAAAAGTAAAAAGAGCACAAGCTATTTTTTCAAGAATGATAAAAGGAACAATGAAAACAAATATAAGAGAGCATGCCCCCAAATAAAGAATGTAAAATGTGAAGAATGCATGAGAGTGATATGGAATTGGGTATTCTGTGTAGTGATGTTATAGTGGGTATACAGGGTATGTAGTAGATAAAGGGTGAGAAACAGACCATTACCATAGATAATCGGTGTCTTGTTGAGGTATGGTGAGCATGTTAGTCGCTCGGAAGGCGAAACCCCGAAGGGGTCGAGCCTTCCGAGCGACTAACATGCAAAATAAACGAATTTGTTGTAATGGTGTATTAATTTTCCAAAAGACAAAAAATGGAAAAAAAAAACCTGATGTATTATTTTGTAAAAGTTGTGGGGTTTTCCCAAAATAAAAACACCCCGAGATAGTGTAATATTCTTCCCATGTGTCCTGCGTGCGAGTCTATGAGTCTATTTAATGACAAATGCAAGTGATTTAATCAAATCAATACAGAATTGATCTCAATTGATATCTCATTATTTGAAGTGGTTTGGTAGGTTATATACTTGCATAGTTAATCCGCTGGAGTGTATTCACCCTGTGACCATTGTTATTCAAATGATTAATTATTCAATATGCAAATTGTATAGAGTTGTCAACGTTTGGACTATGATCTATTTCAACACCATGAAATTTATATCTTAAAAAGTGTGAGTATAAGCAGATATTTAAAAAACCTAGTAACGTTGTGTCCAATGGTGCTCCCCATTACGGGTAGGTCACAGTAAGGCTTTGCACCCCCAGCCTCTTGACTTGTAATGAGCAGATTAGTTTGCGAAGCTGCCCTGGTCGGGTAGTATCCCGGGGGTTCTTGCCTAGTAGCTAATTCGCATGAACCGTTGAGCGTTTTTGGGTTGGGCAAGGATAAAGACAGATTCCCTTCTAAAAACCAATGGCAAGTTTATATACATGTACTGAGTATACATTCAACGAAACGGTTACTTTTTATTTATGAATATTTACTTCGTTATGCTAATTAAAATTTAATTTAACTGAGCACCAGTGGTGTTATATGAATTACTGTTATACTGACTGCAGGAGCCCTCTATAATTTTCTCTTGTCATGTAACATTTGTATTTAAATCGGGCTGTTAATGCATTTGTTCCGTAATTCTATCCGAGACTAGTAACCAACTCAGATTCTACATGTATGTTGTGATCCTTTCCATAGTGTTTCTAGAATGTCCATGGTGTTCCTTTTGTTTAGCTCGCTACCCGAACCCGTTATCTTGAGCTATTGTGTTGATAACGGTCTCTGGGAAGCTAGCTACCTCCATTACTCTAGGTAATGGTCGGGGCAGCGAACCTTAAACAAAAGGAATACAATGGATAATCTGTGAATAGAAAAGGGCTAGACGTATATGATAAGGATAATGAACTGAGTGCAATGCATTCGTCAAGATAATCGCACGCGCCGTGGAGTTATTGCATTTAGCTCGAGAGCCGATAGGCTCAAGAGCTAAATGCAATTGCTAAGTGCAATTATCTTGACGAATGCATTTGCACGAGTACATTATTACTATTATTATTGCTGCATTCATTATATTAGTTTTAACATTAGGGAAAATATCTTACATTTTAAAAACACCGTCAGGCCATTGACCAGCTAGGTAGAATTTAACCATTTAACTGGTAAAGAAAATCAATCCCTTTTAAAGTTAGCTATTAATGGTATCGATTGCGCCATACGTCATACTTTAGTAACGTATTCACGCATGGTTTGTAACCAATTGACTTTATGTTGTGATCATTAAATATCGTGGTTTCGAACACAGAGAGCACTGAACCAGTTCACCTGGAAACGATCGATTTAGATGTCCGACTAGTACTACGGTGAATTGAGATGAGAGAAAAAAAAACATATCAATATCAACTGGACTTTATAGCTCTATAATTTGAACTTTAAAATCTACTTATATTAAAACACACGACATTTGGATTTTACAATTTGTTCAGTATTATAAAGCATGATCATGTGTTTCCCGGGCTCGGCCATGTTATTTTATATATAGGCCTACATGTATTTCATTTGTAAAATGCTGAATATTTTGCAATGGTGTCATCTTGTATAATTATGATCCACCTGTTTTTGGCCCTTTTTAATTAATAGAAGTTCGATTATTCTCATTTGATGTTTGATTTATTTGAGGTCGTTAATAAAAATTTATGACAATGATATTTGCAAAATAGAACACCGTTTGTAACTATACCATTTTAACACCACAGAATGTATATTCGTACTTTTTTGATGGTATATATATCGAACAGACACTTATATAGTATTTGACCTCTGTGTCAAAAGCGCCACCTAACTCTAGCGTCAAAGGCCAGACGTAAAAAATAATGATGGTCAACCTATATTTTATCCCAGAAGTAGTCAATGCATTTTCTGAACAAGTTCAGGGAAGCCAAAAATGGCCAAAATGTTATTAAGTGCATGCAATAATTATTTTATACACCATGCTATAGCCAAGATATTCGGCTTAATTTCATATGTTCTTTGTTGTTTTTGTTGGTGACATTATGTCATTTAATTGGTTCCACATTCTTTTGCCCGATGCACTAGCATGTAATACAATCAGCAGAAAATATTATGAAAAGTACAACGACATGTACAATACAATACAATACAATACAATACAATACAAGAAGTATTTCCAAAAGGCTCAGAGCGCTCACAGAATACTACAACTTAAACTATAATTGAATGTGCATCTTAAAATACAAAGTACAATAACAATAAGAACATGTTAAGGGAACAAATAAGTTTTAAGCGCTTTTATGAATATACCGTAAAATTCCGTCTACAAGCATATATATGCCTCTAAACGAGGTTTTTTGGACACAAGAGGCAGACACTCTCAACAAAAACGTTATTTGGAGTTTGAACAACTATATTACTGATAAAGGCGGCTGTACAAACATGTATATTTGTAAGACCAATCTATTGCAATGTTTTTGAGAAGGTTATTGGCCTTTCATATCTTTCGTTAAAAAAACCCTCGTTTAGAAGCATATAATATGCTTCTAGACGGAATTCTACGGTATTTGTAGATGAAGATTGTCTAATATAGACAGGTAGCTTATTCCACTCTTTTGATGCAAAAACTTAGAAAGTTCTATCACCAGCTATGACTCTAGTTATGGGAGAGTCAAGACGAAGATTATCATTGCAAGATCGGAGTTGTCTCCTTACAATGATAAGCAATTTAACAAATATGTTGGTCCTTGCTTGTGAAGACATTTATATACAACTTACAAGCAAAAGTAATTTGAAAATATTCCTTTGGTATATTGGAAGCCAATGAAGTGATTTCAAAAGTGGTCCCGGTGAGTGTTTTTGGTTGACTTCAAATACAAGCATGCTGCCCAGTTTTGAAGATGAGTAAAATTTCCACTATAGAATAAATATAAATAAAAACAACCATCTGCAATACACTCACACTTATCATTTATCAGTGTCACTCTTACACAGGCCTAAATTTTCAAGAAGTTCATGACATCATAGAATATATTGCTTACAAACCAGGTCTCACAAGTTATTTCACATAATGTATCAGGGACGTAGCCAGCTTTCTTGGTCATGGGGGGCAGGGGGCAAACTATAAAATTTTGGGAAACGAAACGAAAAAATAATTGTAACATACATACCCGGTACATATACCGGATTTGTTTTTAGAGAGACTGAACATGTCTTTGAGCTTCAAATAAGGCTTTACTGGACGGTGTGCGCACAAATTGTGTATTTTACACTAATTTCGCCCATGATCAGGATCAGGCCCGTACGCAGGATTTCATTTGGGGGGGGGGGTGCTGATTTTGAAAAAGTTGACCTTTTTCCAAGGGGGTAAGCGATTTTGTGAAAAGTGGACAAAATTTGGACCTTTTTTTGTCAAAAAAAAGTCTGAAATTTTGGAACTTTTTGTATACTTTTCCAAACACCCCTCTGCGTACGGGCCTGATCGGGATGAAAAGGGCCCTATTTGGAATTAACTTTCTTGATCCCCCATTGTATGTGTGTCAAAACTTTCTTGACCCCCCTATTGCCACATCAAAAACTTTTTCGACCCCCCCTTTTTTAGAAGGTGAAAACTTGTTTGACCCCCCCTCCCTCTGGAAGTTTCCAGCCACCCCCTCCACACCGGGGTATTTATGAACGTTCCCTGAGTAGTGATAACGGTGCCCATAAACCGACATGTCATTGGTTATTGGTGTTAATACTAATGATAATGATATCCAAATTTTAAATCTAATTCTCAATCATATTAGTACACAACGCACAGATATATTGCAACACTTTACTCACAGCAACAGACCGGTTCAATGGGTCATGAATGTGGGCGCACTGCTTGGAGCAAGACGTTGTTCGAAACATCGGAGCAACTGAACATTTTATACCCCAAAATTTCACATCTTTTAGGGATAGTTTGCCCCAAATCTTGGTAGTAGTGCCACCAAAAACTACCAGAGACTAGTTTGAAACCATGTTTAGATCTTTAATGGTTAAGATTGAAGGAGACAGGAAGGATTATTTTCCGGTAACCAGTCAGATTGTATCTACGTGACGCATCAAATTTCCATCATGGCGGAGACACAGTGGATAGAGATGGAGGAGTAGAGATTTCCCAACGGCCGGGTGCGGGGTTTAGTAGTTAATGGATTGCGCGAGGTGACTGCAGTATCCTTTTCTTTACCAGTCATTGATATATTTGTTATATTTTGTATGCAAATATGAGCAGACCAGCTGCAACCGTGAGTAGCGTTACCTTTCTTATGATATTGTTGTCAACACTGATTGGAGCCGGGCAGACATGGCAGAAGGGCCTAACACTGCCGGAGGAGAAGTCAGTAAAAACGGAAACACAACTGGTGCTAATGAGAATGCAATTCTACCCAGAGTTCTTATATTCTGCCTACCCCTCACAAATAAAACTGTTAAACTTTAACAAGCGTATTAATATGTATTTACACGCAACAAAACACCCAAACAAAATGGCTTTGATGTACATGTGTATGATTATAATCTTGCAGTCTGGGGATTGTCAACCTAACCCAGGCCCAGTGTCAGTTGATTCTAGTAATCAGTCAAGTTGTAAATTTCCTTGTAAAGCATGCTTATGGGGAGAACGTGCGGTTTGTTGCGATAGTTGCGACGAGTGGTATCATGTTAACTGCATGGGGATGACAACTGGCATCTATGAGGTTTTAGAGCAGCACAGTAATATCTCGTGGATTTGCTGCCGGTGTGGTTTGCCCAATTTTGCCTCAAGTCTCTTTTCATCTGACTCCATAGATGTTACTAACAGTTTCAGTAGTCTTGATGCAGTTGACATAGATGCAGATGTTGATCAACCATTATCATCTCCGATAGCAACCTCATCCCCGCAAACAAAGTTCAGTAAAAAACATCAAGAGAGTAAAGGACACACACAGGAGGAAAAGACAATAAAACAAACAACTAATAAGAAACCATACAAGCCAACCAAGATACTGGTAATCAATTTCCAAAGCATCAGAGGGAAAACAGCCGAACTCGCCACATGCTTGGAGTTTGATGATCCAGACATCTTGATTGCGACAGAAACATGGATTGCTCTGTTTACAGTAGCGAAATATTCCCCAATAATTACACAGTGTATCGGAAAGACAGACCTCAAATTAAGGGAGTGCCGCATGGTGGCGTTCTAATTGCTGTTAAAAGTGACATGATCCACGCCCAGAGACATGATTTAGATACCGATTGCGAACTGGTGTGGATTGAGCTTAGCGTTGTAGGATCCAAGCCCATCTTAGTAGGGTCCTTTTACCGGCCACCCAGTTCACCAATCGAGGATCTGAACATGCTCAGAACTTCTCTGGCCAGGGTTAAGGTTGACAATTACAGTAATGTATGGCTTGGAGGTGACTTCAATCTTGGCGATATCATATGGGAGACTCAATCAGTTCGCCCGGGCTCACAAAAAGGCCCCATGTGTAGAGATCTCATAGATATTGCGAATGATTGCGGTTTCGAACAAGTCGTGGAGGGTCCCACGAGGGGTAAAAATACCCTGGATTTGTTATTTGTGAAAAATCCATCCCTGGTGGTTAAATCTGGACTCTTACCGGGCATAAGCGACCATGACGGGATCCCGGTTGTTAGTATTCATTCCAAACCATCCACTGTCAAGCAAAAGCCTAGGAAAATTTTCCTCTATAACAAGGCTAACATTGATGAGCTGAAAGCTGACATAAATGAAATCAGTAGTGATTTCAAGAGTGGTAACGTTTCTGAAACTGATGCAAATGCTCTCTGGATCATTTTCAGTAGTGATTTCAAGAGTGGTAACGTTTCTGAAACTGATGCAAATGCTCTCTGGATCATTTTCAAAACTAGATTGTTGCAGGCAGTGGATAAACATGTGCCATCAAAAATGGTGCGGAAAAGAAATTACACACCATGGATCAATCAAACATTAAAACGCCTACACAAACGTAAGCAAAGGGCGTATAACAGAGCAAGAAAAAGTAACAGTCAAGAAGACTGGGAGAGTTTTAAAGAACTTAGGAGGAAAATAAAAAAGGCAACTAGGAAAGCATACAGGGGATACATAAGAGATAAGTGTCTAGAATCATCAAAACAATTCTGGAGCTTCATCAAATCATTGAAAAATGATTCGTCAGGTATACCAGCATTAAAAGATGCGCACGGTGGTCTAGTGACATGTAACAGACAAAAAGCTGAACTCCTAAACTGTCAATACCAAAAGCAATTCACACAGGAGAGACTTGAGGACCTACCAACAGAGCCAGAGAGCAACATTCCATCAATGCCTAACATAACCATCAGAGAAGAAGGGGTCTGTAAGTTGTTGTCTGACCTCAACCCTTTCAAAGCTACAGGTCCAGATGAGATCTCTCCGTGGGTGTTAAAGACGGCGGCAAAAGAACTCAGTCCAGCGCTAACAGTGTTATTCCAATTAACATTGGATTCGGGCGTTGTGCCAGAAGATTGGTTGTGTGCCAACATCACCCCTATTTATAAAAAGGGGATAAAACAGACCCTGCAAATTACCGTTCTGTAAACTTAACATCTGTTTGCAGTAAAATGTTCGAACACATACTTCACTCTAATATTATGACCCATCTGGACACACACAACATATTGTGCAATCAACAGCATGGATTTAGATCGGGTCACTCATGTGAGACACAGTTAATTTCCACAATTCAAGATATCGCAGCTGAACTAGACAAGAAACATCAAGTTGACATAATCATCATGGACTTTACAAAGGCATTCGATAAGGTACCACACAGGAGATTGTTGTTGAAATTATGGCGTTACGGCATCAGAGGTAGCATACATAAGTGGATAGAAGCATTCCTAACACGCAGGAAACAACGCGTGGTGATTGATGGTGAATGCTCAGATTGGGTCAAAGTGGACTCAAGTGTGCCACAGGGTACCGTAACAGGGCCCCTTGATTTCCTCCTATTTATCAATGACCTGCCGGACAACATCAACACAAACGTCAGGTTGTTTGCCGACGATTGCATTTTGTATACTACCGTAGCCGGGCCTGAGGACGCTGGCAAATTACAAGCAGACTTAGATACACTTACAAGATGGCAAACAAAATGGCAGATGGAGTTCAATCCGCAAAAATGTTATGTTATGCATGTCACCCATGCAAGATCACCACATCTCAACACATATACCTTAAACAACATAATACTTAATGAAACAACATCTCACTCCTATTTAGGGGTAGATCTGACCGAGGACTTATCCTGAACTCACACATAAATAAAATTGCAACAAAGGCAAATAGGACTCTGGGTTTCCTGAGAAGGAATCTGCATTCATGTCCACAACACATAAAGGAAATGTCATACAAGACATTAGTGCGCCCAATCTTACAATACTGCTCCTCCGTGTGGGACCCACACACTCAAGTGTTAATCAACAAATTGGAAGCAGTTCAAAACAGGGCTGCGCGATTTGTAAAAGGGGTGTATGGCAGAAATACAAGCGTTAGCGCACTAAAAAAGGACTTACACTGGGAGAGCCTAGAAACACTAAGGAAAGTAGACAGACTAACCATATTTCATCAAGCTGTAGCAGGTCACCTCGCCATTCCAGTACGAAATACCCTGCGCCCGGTCAAGAGGAATTTACGACATACATCACAGGCAGCAAAGAGTTTTATCCCAATTTCAACAAATAAAAACTGCTACAAATACTCCTTTATCCCCCGCCCATTAACTGACTGGAATAAACTATCATCTAACCTAACCAACATCGACGACAAAGAATCCTTCAAGCAAGCAACAAAGAACCACCTGCAAAACAACTAGTCTACAGTCGCAGTGCGCCTCACGTACCCTACTCGGTTGACTCTCAATTTTGAGGGCGTTGAGTAGTACTAGCACAAGACAAGAACCGTCAAGTTGTCATTTTCAAGACCGTGTGCGTTTTTCAGCCAATCAGCGTGACTGTTATGACATCCCAGGTTAACCTAACTTGAAATTCAGTACACTTAGAGTATACGCATGTATTTTACTGCATTTTCACCATAACGATTTTTAAAGCGTACATTAAAAATGTGATAAATTCACCTGTTTGAGAAATATAACCATACAAAAGGAACACACATAGCCCATTCAGTCTATAATACAATGCACTACATGTATATCGAGACACTATGCAACTTTCTTTATCTGCGTCAATAAATAGAATTGATTTAAAATATAAACACAGATTTTATAACATTTCACTACTACACGGTGTTTCACGCAAAGGCGATCTTCAAGTGAATAAATGAAAAACACAATGATCAAGGGCCTTTCCAAATCAAAAACTCTGTAACCTAGCAACGAACTTTATATAAAGCGTACACGCAACATACGCAATGTTGCAAAACACACCTAGCACAAGTTTGACGCACAAGGGTGGTGAAATGGAGAAAAATGGATAGGCCTAAACATACCATATGAAACATTACTTTTTCTTTTAAACACGGCTATGACGACATTTGCTTATCAGCTCACTTCTTTTGTTTGGTGCGTGTACGCTTTATATTTCGTTGCTAGGTTACGGAGTTTTTGATTTGGAAAGGCCCTTGATCATCGTGTTTTTCATTTATTAACCTGAAGATCGCCTTTGCGTGAAACACCGTGTAGTGAAATGTTATAAAATCTGTGTTTATATTTTAAAATAGCTCTACCATTTATTGGTATCGAGCACTGTATCATTATGTTAAATACTTCTACTTCTGAATATTGATTTAAAAATAGAATTAAATACATATCTCTACATTTTGAGTTTGTACTTCATCACTGAGCGATCTAGCGATCGATTTCTAGCCAATCAGATAGGACTTGAATTCGGTGAAAAATGTATACCAATCGCCCGCCGCTCACCAGCGGAGTATTAAAAGGGCATTTCGTGATCCACAGCCTCATCCCCCCACTTTTCACAAATAAAGTTGAGAGTTTTATACCAATGGAAACCTCTAGCTACATAATGTTTATGTACCAAAAATTTCTTGCAGATTAATTCGTTTCGCAAAAATATCGCCAAATTTGAATTTCGTTCTGGTATACCAGAACGACATTACAACACATTGTCTATGGACTATGGAGCAGTGTAATACATAATCGTGCATAATTCGCAAACGCAAACTCAGAATCAACTAAAATGTTGGGTATAAGCTTTTTTCGTGGATATCTACTCAAAAATGTCGTAAAAAGATGATGCTAGGATCACGAAAACCTCCTTTAAGTTGCAGGGAAAAAATATTTGCAATACAGGGTGTCGACACTGTGCGTCAAGGGTGTGCATATTGGACCTTGTGCAAAATAATACGCGCTGGACTGCTAGCAGTATACAGTACGCTTAATTTGTAAAAGGAAATCTGAATTACAGAATATGTCTGTCCACATAGAAGTATTAAAATAGACCACGGTAACTGGTGGTACCGGTATGCGAATAATTATTTAGCAGTGCAATGCGTGGCCGTGGCGGCCCGTGGGTAATCTAAATGCTTAGTTTAGAGCTTAGCCTTAGCGCACCAACTGCTGCACGATTTGTGCTTGCCGAGCATGAGAGCATACCACATGCCCTTTAACACGCGCTGTGTGTGACGCAAAGCATCATCGACAATGCCCGATACCATTTTGGTTTGTACTTCTATGTGGACAGACTTGCAGACTGTACAGTACGTCTCTGAACATGCTGAAACTGAAAGTAACAAACAAAGACAAAGTTATTAGCGACACTTGTGCCGACTTTGAAGGCACGCATACCTCAGCAGAGACGCAGCACTGCGAACTGTTTACGCATGTGTCGTCACTTTGTACTTCAGAGTGGAGAAACTGTAAGTAGTAAGCTTAAGCTTACCGTACACATGGTACATGTATAGTTTTACATGTATATCACCTACTAGTACTACTACTACTACTACTACTACTACTACTACTACTTCTACTACTAGTGTATGTACGACTCTTGTGGTCATGTGTATAATTACCCCATATCATTATATAGTGAGTGTGATTTAACACATTCGAGGGAATTTATGAATATGAACAACAACATGAGAAGATCATAGCCAAAACGCTGAACATAAGTATTATTTCATTTCAAATCCTGTGCCCATTTAATACAGTCATGACAGTATTAAAATTACTATATCCGCATATTGATTGCCTCTACCCGTGTTTTTTTTATGCTACACAACAACGCATATGATCTTAGTTCTGTTCATTACCAAATGATATGCACAATAAATAGCTCCGTCTGCTACAAATAATAAACAAGCCATGTATGTATGATACTAATCTCATTCCTAGCTATCACGTAGTATGTATGCTGTGATACATGTGAATACATCGTTAAAAAAATCACGAGTGAAGTAGTACCTCTGAGAAAGAGATTATTATATTTTTATTATTGTGCCTGGTCTTGCATAACGGGGGAAGAAGTTTATTGGTAAGGTGGGTCCCAGATGGGAACAGGAACGGTTGATTTTTGATGCATTTTAAGACATTTGGTACAATTTGATATGAAGAATGGAGTGTTTTGGTTTTTTCTCTACCCCAAAGAGGAAAAAAAGTTTTTAGAATCACAATCCGCTCATTCCCACCCAACTAAAATGAAGACCCCCGGGTTACAATCGCCCGACTATACATGAGCTATAGGCTTTTTTAAGTCTGCAAACATATCATTTATTCCGTGTTTGTAGGTCTGAAATCCAGCCGAGTTTTGTTTGATTTATGAAACATTTCATATCACATTGGTCATTAGTCCCCGTCACTGGGGCCGGCGACCCCAGCGAAGTATGGACCCACCTACATAAAGAATATTTGTGAGAGTCTTTATTCAAGCCTACCATCCAATCTACTGCGCATCCTGTTCTACATGTGTTGCGCATGGTCTAAATCAACTATATTTACATTTTTAACCCCTTTGCCTGATTTAAAAATATATTAATAATAAGAATGAGGATAACCTGTAATAATAATAATATTAATAATAATAATAATAACAACAACAACAACAACAACAACAACAACAACAGCAACAACAACAATAATAATAATAATAATAATAATAATAATAATAATAATAATAATAATAATAATAATAATAATAATAATAATAATAATGATGATAATAATAGCATGGTCCACGAATATACCCTTGTTATGTGTTACACTTCAACTTAAAATATTTTCAAAACTTAATTTTACAAATTGAATAACATATGATTCATTTACAATTTTTCCAAATGTTGGCGTAATATCATCATGTCATATAAAAACGCATTTTTTTAAATAAGATTTTAATCAAAAAAAATTTAGGTATTTAGAAGGGTAATTTTTACTTCATTTAATTGGCTTGGCATTAAGTTTAACTACCTACAGCTCCATGAAAGTGCAACCAGGTTCACTAATGTCATTAAGTTTATGGTATTATGTTAGGGGTACTACACCCCTCGATAAATTTGTGTCTATTTTTGCATTTTTCTCAAAACTAATAACACAGTGGTAACAAAAGTTATGTATATTATAGGGGCAAGAATCCAATTACTACACTGGAATTTCAGTGCCCCAAGACAAGTGGTTTGTTATTTATGACCAGAAATGAGGTACCACTAGGATGTACCTCGTTTCCTATCATATATACTGAACCGCTTGTCTTGAGTCACTGAAATTTCAGTGTGGTAATTGGATTCCTTGCCCCAATAATATACATAACTTTTCTTACCAGTGTGTAATTATTTTTTGAGAAAAATGCAAAAATAGTCACAAATTTACCACATGGGTGTAGTACCCCCTTAAACAAAGTAAATCAGCATGCAAAAACGTATACAAACTTTGCAAAAATGCATAAAATGCACACAGCTGCCTACAATTTCATGAAATTACAGTTTCTGTAAAATGTAATAATCAGAAAAAAATATTTGGAGGCTAGGTTTTCATTATCAAATATCAATCCATTTAATTGAATTATCATTTTTACAACTCGATGAAAGCACAGAGATGGTTTACTGACATCAAGTTAAACAGTATTATTTTAAAAATTGAAAAACGCCTAACAGACATCAGCTGAAATATTGTATTAAATATTGCATCAATGCACACATGTCCATACAATCTCAAAATGTGATAAGATGTAAGTTAAATGACGTAAAGGTGCATAAGTTGTCGGTAAATTGTATATAATTCGGCAAAGTTGCATACAAATTCCATTACAAAAGATTAAACACACTGTTTATAGACAGGGTGTTTAATTTCTACAACCAATATACCTATACCTAAAGGCTGCACAAAAAGTAACTCAGCTGTTATAAATACGCCTATAGATTCAGAACTAATAATTGAATACCTGAGTGGAAGAAGGGCCCAACTCCAATTTTTTACAAAAATGAGTTAGACCCAGCATTTTATTGCCAGCAGACTGTTCTTCCTTGTGTGTGAAAGATGAGCCAAAATCCAAACTCTAAATAGTCTTCCACGTACACTTAATATGGTTTTCATGGAAGAAAGGCCCAACTCCATGGAGTTGGGCCCTTCTTCCACAAATATTGGGAATTTTGTTCATCCATGAAATCTGCTTTTCACTACAATAAACTTTCTTGCTAACATATTACATGCTTCTACTTGTGCAATTAATGGATAATTATCAAAATTCTGTAGCTATTTATAACACATCTGCTTACGGAACTGGCACTTGCAGTATATTAGTGGAAGAAGGGCCCAACTACAGATCGTATAAAGAGCTACACCGTTTCCATGGAAACATCATATACAATTTCGAATGTATGTAATATTGTATGTTCATGTATTAAAGGTCCCCTGAAGGTGAAAACATTCTGCCTATAAAACTTTTCCAAATATTAAGTTTTTCTTAATATCTCAAAAACAGTTTTCATGGAGTTGGGCCCTTCTTCCACTCAGGTATTCAATTGTTTTCACAATATTTGAACATAAAAAGAAGCATTTTGATACCCTATTATTTTGTTCAATATTGACAATACAGCAGTGTTTTGAAAGAAAAATACCTCAATTTAAAAGTTGCAGTTATTTGTATTGATTTGAAGTAAGCGCGAAGATAATGGCGGGCTTTACGTGTTTACAGTGTTAGCATTAAAACCATTGATCGCTGTAAACTGCAACTTTTACATTCGGGTATTTTTCTGTAAAAGCACCACTGTGTTGTTAATATTGAACGACATTTGACGAATGGGGTATCAAAGTACGTGTAAATAAATCATCCTTCTCATTATGTTGAAATATTGTGAAAACAATTATTAGTTATATAATATATAATGTATATAAAGCGCAATTTTCTTCTGCGCATTTTGATACCTCGTTTGTTGCTCTACGATATCATTTGGTCGAGTTATGGGCGCTTGTGTGGCTTTAAGTCGGATTTTGAAAGTTGCACTTACTCCTATTCAGGCCAATGCGTTCGTCGTGTACACACACACACAATCACGACAAAGGACACCGATGTGCTGTGTTTTCTTAACCATGAACTTTACTTTATTTTACTCCTTCGACTTCCAACTGCAATACTTGCTAACCTTTGCTTTGGAATTAAACAATTCAACAATAAGAATTATATTTTTATATTACTACTCTTTTTTAAATCAACATTTATAGCAAATGTTATTAATATTCACAGTAAATTTGATCAATATCCCTAAAAAGATGTACTTTGGCAGGTTTAGTCATGAAAATATAGCTTATATAAACTTAAAACACTTGTTCAACTATATAATCCCAGTTAGCTCAAATGGTAGAGCATCAGGATTGTAAACAGACGGTCCCTGGTTCGAATCCCGGTAGGTACTAAGGTAAGTGACTTGTGTAAACTTAAGGTAGTGAATTTGTCTTCGTTGTAAATTAGAGAGCCAGGTAATTTAGGACTTAAAGAAAGCGCAGTACACTAACTAATTTTATCTGTTTTTTTTTCTCATTGCGCTTGTTTGTCAATGGTTGGATCAACGTTGGTCAAATAACGTTGGCCCAACATCAAAGATTTAATGTTGGCCCAACGTCGCAAATTACATTTGTATTACGGTTGGGTCAATGTTGAAGAGAATTTTACAGAGTGTATCAATATGCATACTGTATTTTGATACAAATCCAATATTTAAGCTACAATAATATTATGTTCTATGCTATGCTTCTTTCAAAACTTACATTGAGATCAATTTTGTGCAAACACAACTTTACACAAGATCAACAGCAGTTCGCCCAGCACTATTTCCTAACTACCCTACAAAGTCTTGTACTGTGCCATCTCCAGGAAGGGTGACAGTAGCACTCTGATTACACTGTGGTATTGGTATATGAGTATTCTGCAGCACTTTGATGTCTGTTACTTGGTCACCAAGGATGACATGTACAGTAAAGTCTACTTGGTAGGATTTCAATATGTCCAACTTATCAATTATGAAACTGATGAAAAATACACATAAACGTGCAATTATTAATTAAATTTTACATATGCTTAGTGTTACAAAAATATGCATTTGATATAAATTTTGCAAAAATCATCAGGATTTGACTTTTAATTACAGTGTACTATTTACACTATGCCCAAATTCTTAGGTTTGCTAGTATGTAGGCTATTTAGGCTTTAACATAGGGTATTAAGTGTAACGTTTTGACTTAATGACTTATTAAAGAAAATTTACGACTTGTCATAAGTACTTTCTACTGTTCACATGTGGCACATGACTATGGCACAATTTGTGATGACCTACAATGCTATACAAAATAAGTTGGAATAAAAGATTGTAATGGCCATATTTTTTTAAGAGTGTATGTGCGTGTGTGTGGGGGGGGGGGGGCGCACAGTGTCATCGCCCCGATATCTTTATGGCAGAAATCGCCATGGTAGGTTGAATCCACCGCCACGCATGGCCATTTTGTTCCGACCTGTTTAATAGTTTTGAGACGCATAATGGACCGAATGACTAAGGCTACTGACAATTTCCCGGTGACTGACCTCGCTGTGTGTGAGTCGAGCATGGTACGCCATAGGACATATGCTTTTAGACTACCCTATACGCTGCGCTATATAATTCGGCACATATAAAATCAGAATTATTGTCAGTTTTTGAGTTCCAGACGCAAGCTTCTATCTCAACATATATATATGAGTTGTCGTTTTTTTAATGTTTTTGGGCGGTTTTTTTAAATAAAAATAGATTCAATTGTTTATTACAAAAATGAAGCATTCAATTTGATATTTTATTCATTGGCAAAAAAGAATGCCGGGAATCGAACCAAGATCTTCCGTTAACTGCCAGTCGCGCCTTATCCACTGACCTGTTGTAATGTTGTAATTCTACGTGCACCTTTGTACTATAGATTCTTTATAAACGAATAAAAAGTGTTTAAAAGTAATCCACTTGTTTTATGCAAAAATAATTGTCTTATTAAGTAGAGAACCACGTTATTCAGACCTGTTCTTCACAAACGCACATTATGCAAGCCTGTAAACAGAAGAGAGACATAATACTGAAATCTTTATTGTGTCTGCATATCGTTGATCTTATGCAAATGTCAATAATGACTGTAATAAATGAACCGTGCAAGTACACTAGCGACAGTACTACTGCCTTGTCCTTTCTTTATCCACCTTTGCATACTGTTCGTTTTCCATTAAAGGTCAGATCTCTATTCGAAGAGAATAATTATTACATTACAAGTTGACACTCGACTCGTTGCAATTTTTTTATGCCTATTTCTCCTGGAAAAAGAGAAATTGTGTGTGTTCTTCCCCCGTTTGAAGCGAAGTTAATTTTCTAGGCAGCGGGCTATGACGTACGTAAATGAAGCGGACACTATAACATGCTCTCATTTACTTGTGTGACAAGTTTGACATTAGGCTGCGATCACATAGAAGTATACGGTATACGGTATTCGCTATTCGCTATACGAAATGCGGTATTCGATCAGGCTGAGTTCACATAGGAGTGTACTATTATTTACCATAACAATGCTGCGTAACAATATGCAGACTATTGTTCTGATTTCGGAAACAAAGCCCACACAGTATTGTTACTATGCGTTTGCTTTGTAATATTTCGTCCAACTGAAACTATAATACACAGGGAAATCAGATACATGAATTTGCAAATTCTAAGCTCAAATTATTTATTTATTTTAGGCCTAATATTTCTCATGATATTGATATACATATGAATTGTAATATCACAATTCACTAATATATAAAAAAAAAAGAAGCGGCTGATTTTATCCATAGGTTTAAGGTTGGTCTGAACCCTGGAATTATGGAAACTTTCGGGCCTCATAACTGCTAAATTGTTGGTGTAAAGTATATAAAAGTATACATATTTAGAATGGCAAAGACTTGATAAGTTTTTTTTATTTTTTTGAATTTTGACCAACTTCCCAAAAAATATTTGAAATGTGTGCGAAAATCGGGCTTTTTTATGATTTATTTTGAAAATTCAGCATTTTTTGACCATTTTTGGTGCAAATTTCTCGAAGTTGGTCGAAATTCAAAAAAATAAAAAAACGGCTCCTAGATATTTTTATCTAGTTTTTAAAAATTAACCCTTTCATGCACAAATTAAGTTTTAAATTCACAAAATTTTTTATATTGTTACAGTTTACATCTAAAGGGATTACAAGAACATACCCAGTGTCAAATTTTTTGGGCGATGTTCCATTAATTAATTATGCACATCCCTGCACAACAAGGATGTCAATATTTACAAATATTTACATGCTACATCTACATAGAAAAACTTAAGACTTTAGTCATTTTCTAAAATAATAGAGAAATTGGGGTAAAATGTAAAAAAACTTGGGCTGAAAATGATGTAGAAATATTATTGGACTTTACAAAATAAGGAATTCAGGCAAAAAACAGAAACAAGTGACATATATGCAACCATGTACATGCATACAAATGAATTGAAGTTCACGAATTACAACTTGTGAATTAGATTTCATGAATTACAACTTGTAATTAGAATTTAACTTCAACTAGATGTTATTCCTAGCCTAATTAGAGTTCAACAACTCAAGTTGAAATACAATCATTATTACATCCACTCTGTAGTAGGCCTATTTCATTCTATATGTATGTACTTTCCTATACCACCATGGTAAATGTTACACCTGTAATGCACAGTGTCCTCTTATGAGGACGGAGGGCGCTATAGTAAGACACCACAATGGCGCATTGTCCTCATTTGAGGACACATGTTTTTCACTATTTTCAAGTATTCTAAAATATTTGTCACAATATAGTTGTTTCCATTATGTTCTATAACATCTATAAATACTAATAAAAAGTTATAGCCACTTTCCTACGTCATAAAACAGGTAAAAAATTTGGCCGAATCTAGGGATCATAAAGAATAGCGCATGGCTGTGAAATCCCACTTGTAGAAATGTGCCTGGGGGTAAGTAGAGCCTGTAGGAATTTATAAAAGCTCAAAGTGGATACTGCCCTCTCTAGACATTGTAATGCAACATTGCACATTGATGAAGGGGTATTAATACATTTTTCATTGTGCATTTATTATCCGTCCTCATATGAGGACACGGTGCGTGAAAGGGTTTTAATAAAAACAAATGTTTGGCCCAAGAATTTTTTTGTTACGTTGCACAAAAAAGAAGTGGGTCAAAAACCGTTATTTTGGGGATTTTGGGCCAGAAATGGCATTTTGGTCCAAATTTGACCTCCCAGATGAACTTATCAAGTCTTTGCCATTCTAAATATGTATACTTTTATATACTTTAGACCAACAATTTAGCAGCTATGAGGCCCGAAAGTTACCATAATTCCAGGGTTCAGACCAACCTTAAAAACCATTAAATTTGTAATACTTAATTTAGAGCTTTCTTCTGTGAACAACAATAGTATACGTTCTGTGCATTGAGAATGTTTATAATCGCTTCTCGCAAAGCAGGCACGGTCATTTCATGACGTGAACGTTTTTCTACGTCAAATCTGTCTCATTCGCTTAAGTTGTTTTTTGCGGAATATCAATTTTAAACGTCTTATTTTCTCAAACAATGAGGAATTTTTATTGTCCTCATAATTATAAAAGAGAGTCTCATTTTTTTTCCAGAATACTATTGAATACCGATGTGATTTTCCTATTGCCAACATTTTTATAATCTAAAAGCAAGGACTAAACATTGATCGGGGAGAACGGGGGCCCATTTGCAATACCGTACTAATTTCATTCCAACCCTTGTCCAAGGTTGTAGGTATCATACCTGACATTCAGAACTTCTCCAATACTCTTCACTTCCTCGACATCAAAGCTATATGAAGAGAGGGATATATTGAGATACCAGGATCCTAGCCCTATAGACAACTGGTTATCACAGTGGTCTAACAGGAACCATGTTCTTGTTGCTATGGTAGGAATCTGTTCATGTAGATTTAGGCAACATTGAACACCAAGACATCGTGGGTCTAGTTGGCATGAAGCTATGTTGGGTAGAGTGTTGTTGTTAATAATATTAACACAGTCTGTCATAAAAAGAAACACAATTATAATATGGTGATTTATGGTATGGTATTATGTTATGTTAAGTCCAACATCTGTATGCTATGTTCCCAAATTATTCTTTCTTTTTCTTTTGAATTGTCTATGGAATCTACAACTGAACATGAGAGTAGTAAAATATTATTTAGGTAACAACGCAATTCAAAAGTGCCATAGAATGGAAGAGTATGGTTTACATAAATGCCTCAAACTTGCAAAAAAATGCATAAGACATATTTTGTTTCTTTAAACTTGCGAATTAGGACAATATTGATTGTGAATAATTGACTCTTTAACTTCGTGTAGACCGATCAATCCCAGGATCATTCACATGAATGGATAGGTGATTTTGATATTGAGGGGATGTGTAGTGCTAGAGATGGGAGGCTTTTATGAACTCTCACCCTCCTGGTGTCACTTGCTAATGAACATCCAAAACGAAGAAAGACCGTAGGGGTTTCCATCTCCCACCTCCCGAATAATCGTGGTTGATTTCAATAATGAGTCTCGTGTAAAATGCCACTGTTACATACTATAACTGCGTCCAAGCAAATTTTACGAAGTATGTAATACATAAATGGTTTCAATAAAGGTATTGGTACAAATGTAAAGAAGTGGTTGCGTGTTCAAGGGGTGCTGTACCCGTCTAGAGGTCGTAATGACGCATGTGCTTGATGACGGCAGTACCAGGGAAATGACCACCGTGTGAGGGGAGCTCCGTTCAAGTCAACATAATTTTTGTTTGGATCCAATGTAAAATCTAATTGTTTAATCGGTTTAATCTGAGAAATGTTATGATGTAAAGTCAGTTTTAAGACAGTGTTCGTCACATAATAATGCAGGTATAACCTTGAAATGAATAGCTATGCAAATTAAGAGTGTGACATAATTTCAGAGGTTAACTTAACTGTAAAAATGACGAATTTCATTCGAATTTTCATTCGAATTTTAGATGGTCTTAACAAAGAAAAATTGACCTGAGCTATTACAAGAGAATCCGGACAGGAAGGTGTTTGGAAACTTTCCATCAGTCCTTCGTATTGTTGAACTGGATGGAACAAGCAGAAGGATACAATCAAGCGAGATCTAAATACTTTTAAGAAACGGCAAGTTGCTGCATTAATTTAGTGTTTTTTGTTTTAGTTTTATTTTCGGTGGCATGGGAACTCTGTGGACAAGTGTTTTTATTTTTACCATCTTACAGAACCACAACTATGACTATGTTTTTTTGCTTAAACATGGTCTACCCTACGTAGGCAAATATTTCATTTTCGTAGCCTAGAAATGAAATTGAAGATATGGATTTTTTCCCAAAACATCAAAAAAAAATTAGGTCTTTTTGGGAAAAAAATCCATATCTTCAATATGAAAGGTCAAAATTTTCAATTGACCGTCGGCTTTTCCTCCTGCTACATACACTTTAAGAATATATCATTAGATTTATATAATTTACTTCGAGGACTGTTATATATCAAAAATTTGAAAAATATCAAAATTTTTATAATTTGTCATAAAATTTGTATTATATTGTGATTTAAAAAAAAAAGAAAATTATTTGATATCAGAAAGACATGCTTCGTATTCAGAATGCAATTCGATAGGTCTGAGGTGCTCTCATGTCCCACAAAAAATACTGTCGAAACGCAATAAACGCTCATTTTGGATCCCTTAAGTGGGCAGTAAAAATTAGAGACTTTATTGTTGATTTTTTTGTAGGCGTCTTCAGGGTCATTTGAGTCAATATTATGACTCCAAACATTGAGTAATAAGCCATTGCACAACAACCCTTACATGGTTTTTCTTTGAGTTGCCGTGATGTGAGTCTGTAAAGATGGCTGGCCGTGGTTTGTATAACTATCAGAGGGTTCTGCTTTAATATTATTGACAAATGACTACATGAATACAAAAGCCACCCAAGTCCATGGGAAGTGATTTTGAGAGAAAAACATGTGTATCATTGTAATTCCTTCAGTTAGATTTACCTGGTCAATATGGTAAGTTTTACGTGCAAATGAGTGGATTAACCTGTATTAGGTATGACGATTCGCATTTCAGGGACTTCGTGGGGTTCATTTTAAATTTTGGACTTGGGTGGTTTTTTGAATCATATAAAAAGACAACAATGTTAGAATGAGATTACCACTAGTAAGATAATACAAAATAAAGCACACAGGTATGTAAAATGTTGATAAGCATTCTGCCATGTAATATAAAACACACACTTTCCTTTATTAAACCCATTTTTTTATTTCAAAAGTCACTCTCTAGCAATGAATGTGTTACAAGTGGACTTTTATACATACTGGATTTCAATCAATGTGTTACAAGACTCAAATCATGGAATTGGGTAATTCTTTCATACATTATATTTTTCACATGCTCAATAGACACAGAGGATGAATTTGAGTTGTTCTTTCATACATATGACAGGCCTATGTATAGCAACAATTTCCCATGCTTAACTCAATTTGGCCAAAGTATGGACTTGGGTGGCTTTTGTATTCATATATTCAAATGTTGACTTTTTAAAGTGTTAATTATAACGCACATATAATCAGTAATACTTACAATGCCCTGTAACCTCCTGTAATTCACAATGCTCCCTCTTTTCTCGAAACAGCTCTTTGGCCGGTGCTGCTTCTGATTCAAGCATCAGTGAACCGAGAGTAACTAAAACCACAAACACGATAAACACCTTGGTTTTCATGGTTGATACCAAATGTGTCTTCAAGTTTGTCTAAAGAAAAATTGTTGCTCACTTCAGCTACGAATTACTCAGCGACCTAAGTCGATCTGCTGAATAATGTAATTGATATGAGTATAGCCTACGTGTTATTTTTCCATACCTATATATAGCCGTCACCCTAAACTAAAGAGAGCTGTATCCTGAAATATGCAACATAGACTCCTCAAAATAAGTAAATGATCAGATGATTATATCAGCATTATAGGATATGATGATAATTTTATTGATAATTGTGCTTGATTTTTCATTACATTACTTGATCCTAAAGCTGCCGACAAAATGTACTCATTATAAAATATATCCCACATCAACCACATCGTGAGGGAAGGGAGGAAAATGGAGGCCAATATTTCGATTTTGAAGCCATTTTTCAAACGTCACCACGGTAAAGGTCATGTCACATATTGGGGTGTGTTTGTGTATGTGACGTGTATTTGGGTCTATACGTCACAGTAGTTGGTATAAGATGCCCTCAATGTATCCCCGGGGTGGGGAAAGTCATTGATGTATCCGTACAAAAGATGACCACCCTGCCCCTCCTCGTTTCTCTGAGAGTAAATGTCTTAATCGTGATCATTAAATGGTACAGAACATAATAGATTATTCATTTATGCATTACGTTGCACTAAGGGAGCTTAATTATGACCCCTAT
This sequence comes from Amphiura filiformis, assembly GCF_039555335.1. Classification (NCBI taxonomy): domain Eukaryota; kingdom Metazoa; phylum Echinodermata; class Ophiuroidea; order Amphilepidida; family Amphiuridae; genus Amphiura; species Amphiura filiformis. The sequence continues at coordinate 626,717 of NW_027305501.1, forward strand.
CGGATATGTGAGGAGGGGGCCGGGAGATCATCTTTTGTGCGGTTGCATTAATGACTTTCCCCACCATCATTCACTTATTGTTAAATACATGCATGCACACAACACAGGGGCACTCACAATAGGCAATTGAACCCTACTGGTAGCGCTGTGTTGTAGCTATATGGGATGAACTAGTTAGCATCATATAAAAAAGTATAAAAGCTATGATTTTAGTACTTGCTCTATGTTTCAGTTACTTATTCTTTTCCAAATATCTGAATCTTCAACCCGGTACAAGCTTTATTAACGGGGGAACATACATTTTTATTAAAAAGAAATCCTACCATCTATCTAAACTCGCCGTGTTATTCCAATGCACATTTTGCTTCACCCAGCCATTTTTTGGTCGTATTTGGAAGATTGTTGTCATAAAACCGTCATAGGTACACATTTAGTACTTTCTGTCAATCAATTATGGCTTATTCTCTACATGTCAATCTTTAAATAATTGGCATAGTCCTTATAATAACGGTGGTCCGCCTTAATGAGTAAATGACAGCAAACAGCTGCAAACCAGTGAAAAATACCCAAAACTCGGTCAGTGGAGCTCCGCTCGTACATGTCAATAGCGTCATTATCGATTGGATTAGTCGTCCGTAGCGGACAATTCGGTCGCTCATTGGATCAATATTATCAGGTGGTAATAAATTTGCATTGGACAATAGATTACTATATTATGGTTTAGTACTGCATATATCGGTTTAATCTTCAATAAGCGGGTTTATGGCTAGAAAGGTCACGGTGAATATGCATTGGACGACACTGCACTATGACCCCGTGGATACATTAAGGGCATCCTATACCCACTAATGTGACGTATAGACCCAAACAAACATCACGTACACAAATCCATCTCAATATGTAACTTGACCTTGACCGTGGTGACGTTTGAAAAATGGCTTTAAAATCGAAATGTTAGCCCCCATTTCCCCCTTGCCTATTGGTTTCGCATACCTTTTGTGGAACCTGAGGGCATATCAGACACACCAAATTTCATTTTGAATACGAGGAATGTTCTTCTGATATAATTTGTTTCTCGATATAATACAATACAGATTTTATGGCAAATCATTAAAAATTGACATTTTTGAAATTTACCAGTCCTTGAAGTAAATTGTATAAATCTAATGATATTAATTTCAAAGTACTTCTATATAAATGGACATGCTCCGGGTTATCTAGTCTCTTGTTTCACACCTTACCATCAATCGCTCTGCTTCAGATACAACTCTCCTCTCCGCAAATAAAGCTTTTTCTCCCAGCTACATACACTTTATGTAATATCATTCTAGATTAAATAAGTTTACTTTGAGGACTTTCAAATAGAAAAATATAAAAAATATTAAATGATATATGTCATAAACGTCGTATTATATCGCGAATTTAAAAAAAAATCAAAATTACGTGATATCAGAAGGACATTATTCTTGTATTCAGAATGCAATTTGGTGTGTCTGATGTGCTCTCAGGTCCCACAAAAAATACTGTGCAAAAAGGTGGGTGACCGACTGGACTCCTTAACCTTGTGTCGCAATATGCCAGGTTATGACCGTTATGATTTGTGAATGTGTTTTTTATCGTTTCATGGATAAATAAAATTGAAAATATAGACGAATCCGACCGCGCACTCTCGAAAGGGCGCCCTCTTACATCGCCGCCATTGCGGGGGGCCATTGCGGGGGCCATTTGTGCAACATAGCATAAGCAAACAACAACAATACCCTGGATATGCTTCAATAAATTCACTTCACTGTCACCATCATCAAATTGCCATGGCTTGCTAGGCAGATGATGTTCGAGACTGGCCAAAACTAGAATTTCAAGGTAATTTACTTGTCAAAAAAGTGAATTTATGCATCTTTTTTCGCCGTAGCGTAGGCCTAAATATTGTAAACAAAAGCTTATTTCGTCCGTATGAAAAGTGTTAAAAAGCATCGGTCGCTTTAGCTCTGGCTTTAATAAAGAACCGGATACAGGTGTAGGCCTATTGAAAATAGTTTTAACTTTTAAGTAGTATAAAATATCGCAAAATTTTCATCAGAAGTAGAGTTTTAAACTTGCAAAAAAAAATTAAAATTAAAAATGCAAATGATGAATGCTTTTAATTAAGAAGCTACAAAAGAACAAGAAAATTATCGATCTTTGACTGACGATTTTCTTCGGCGACGAATTGAAAGTCCGATGCGGTAGGCCTACTTCCCGATAAGGCCAATTAAAATAAATATAACGTCCCCGCCCGATTTTTGCAGATTTTCCAATATTTTTGTTATTTTTTCCTCTTTGGTCCCTTTCTTTGTTTCTAAAATTGTTGCAATGAAAAGACATGTTTAGAAGTTCTTGCTTACCATTTATAAACATGTATTGCAAACACTCTCTTCAAGCTAGGGGTAGGCCAAGGGCTTTGGGGAAATAACAAAAATATTAGGGGCCTCCCCGTTTTTATGTGTTGCCAAAGCCTTCGCAATTGCAATTTTACACAGAAATGAATGGTAAAAAACAACATATAAATAACAAATAATAAGGGCCTCCCTCACTGTAAAAGCCTAACATCGGGTTTTGAAATTAGGGCATGTTTTCAACAAAAAAACAAGCTAATGTTAATTAGAAAACTCTGTACTGGATAGGCCTATGTATATAGGCCAGTTGTCTATGCATGGTTAATATTAATGTCGGAAATTATCTTGTAGGCCTATTACTTTGCACCAATATAGGGGGGCATAGAGCTAACTAAATACCTTCAGACGACAAAGCATGTGTAGCAGTTATATAGCCCGGGTTAGATAATTAATAAAAAGTATGTGCATGAACCATCTGAAAGTCTGAAGTAAATGTGACATGATCAAGGGGGGTGAGTCACTTGTCGGCAATTTTCAATTACAAGTTTTTTGCATCATTTTCTAGCTGTTTACAAATTAATACTACGTTTTGATGCAAACTCCATCAAAATACGTCTGGTTACCGAGTTATGAGCAATTTATCAATGGCTGAAAACAATATAAAACAAAAGAATTTGAACACTGTTTTTGCCAATATCTCAAAAAACAATATTAGCGACATCCGACTCTTTTCCCTTGATCATGTCACAAATTATTTCGGAAATCATCTTGTAGGTCTATATTAAACATGTTAAATAAAAAAACCAAAGTGCGTGCATGATCTGAAAGTCGAAACAAAAACGATGTCGGAAATCATCTTAGACATATTATTTTGCACCAGTTAGTTCACTAAATACCTTCAGACGACAAAGCTTGTACGTGTAGTAGTTAGATAGTTAATAAAATATTAATGTGCATTCATATGAACCATCTGAAAGTCGGACGTTAACTATAGGCATATCGGAGATCATTCTATAGGTTTATTAAACAAATAAATAATAATGTGCATGCATGATCCGAAAGTCGGAACGAAAACGATGTCGGAAATCATCTTGTAGGCCTATTATTTCGCACCATAGAGCTAAATAAATTTAGTTATCTAAATACTTTCAGACGACATAGCATGTGTATGGCAGTTAGGCACTAATAGGCCTACTTAATAAAAAAATATTAATGTGCATTAACCATCTGAAAGTTAGAAGTATTATTTCGGAAATCATCTTTTAGGTACAGGCTGAGTCCAAAAGAAGTAAACTCATGTTTGAGGGGCTGTAACTCGAGATCTGTAAGGAATCTGCAAAAAATGAAAATACCACTGGAAAGAGCAAATTCTACACGTCTAAATTAAAACAAGAATGGTTGAAATTGCGCATAGCAAACTCAAGTTATACTCATTTGAATACAACCACCCATTTTTGTAGCTGCACACGGTTTCACTTCCCAAGTAAGGGCCTACCTATTATATTGATTGGTAAGGCGAGATATTCAAATGCAAATAAAGTTCTGTGGCAGGTGTGGTTTCGATCAATACTTCCTACATGTTAAAGGGCACTTTTCAATATGAATTTTACCTCATTGCACTACATTATAATAAAACGAGCCAAATAGCAACATGGCACCACAATTTACCGCACGGTAGCGCACGTTTCTGTTGACGAAGTATCATGAAACTAAGAGTTCCACTGAAGTTCAGAGTGTTTTTCGCCTCCAATTTCCTACAGCTAACCGGGTTTCATGTAAGGGATCAGTATATAAGAATGTGAACAAGCTCAATGTGTATGGGACACTAAGGAACAGACAGCCGGAAGCTTCAGGCAGACCACGAACTGCTAGATTACAAGTGAACATTGCTAGAGTTAGACATGCGTTACAGCAAAACTAAAGTTCAGCTCAATCCTGTACCCAGCATTCCCCAATCAAGCTTCTGCCAGATCGTTCGTAAAGACTTGAATTGGTATCCCTACAAACTATAGTACCGTCATGCACTTTCTTGAATATTAATTAAAAGCAAAAGTTGTCTTTTCAACAATAAATCCTGTTAGCACTTTGCTGATTCGTCGAAATTGAAATGAATGAAAATCAAGCAGCCGTGTGCAGCTACAAAAATGGGTGGTTGTATTCAAATGAGTATAACTTTAGTTTGCTGTAAGCAATTGCTACCATTCTTTTCTTTATTTAGACGTGTAGAATTTGCTCTTTCCAGTGGTATTTTTATTTTTAGCAGAGTCCTTGCAGATCTCGAGTTACAGCCCCTCAAACATAAGTTTACTTCTTTTTTTTCAGCCTGTATATTAAATAAAAAATTAATGTGCATTTATGCACGATCCGAAAATCATCTTGTATATGCTATATTATTTTGCACCAAAATAGCTAAATAGTTAACTAAATACCTTCAGACGACGGAATAGTAGGCAAGTGGCATAATTTCTGTGCATAATTTACCCTATCAGCAGCAGGTGCTGGCCGGTAAATGCGTGATTTCACTTTCCGATTTAGAAAGTAGGCCTAACAATCGGAACGGATTTTAAAAACACGGAAAAGGGTAATGAAAAAGCTAATTTAATTACCATTTTTGGTTTAAAATAATAGTATTAATAAGAGAAACTTTTCTTGGGGAGCAAATTGTGAAATTCCATGACTTTCCATGACTTTGAAGAGATTTTCTGAATTCCATGACTTTGCAGGCCTGGAAAATGAAAAAGCACAATTCCATGACCCGTACGAACCCTGCTTTGCTCTCACAAAACGTGTTACGTTTTTATTGTAGGCCCATTGGCCCGAGAGTATATACTTCGATCGTTTATTTGATAATTCATGAATGAATCCCACCTCTAGATCCCTCACTTGAAGTTAAACCTCATGTCTAAAATAACACTACCAACATGCCAATATCGGTTGTGAGAGCCGGCGAGTTATGCTATAGGGTCGGCTACCCGTGTCAATGCCGCGCCTACCAACCAAAAATAACCTAGCATGCCAGGCCTAAAGTTGAGCATCAATATAATTGTAGGTCTAAATGCTCAACAATGTTCCGACCACAGCTCCTCCTCCTAATCATGAAAAAATTGTAGTATTAACCTGATTAAAATAGCTTAAAACAGATGAAAAGTGAACATACAGCGTGCACGTGAACTTGAATCAAGCGCGAAATGGCCCCCGGCAATGGCGGACGCAACAGCGCCACCCACGGTTGAGGCGTAGAAACAGCTCCCGTCGGATTCGTGTATACACGATCATGCTTATTACTTTCAGTGAAATTTCACTTGTTGAACTTTTTGTAAGCCCATTAACTTTGCGCCGCACCATTGTTATGAAATGTGAATGTGTTTTAAAATGATCGTTTCATGTAAAATAGAACACAAATTGAAGCATAAAAAGCCTATGTAGAAATATGCAACTTTTTGGCCGAAAATTTTATAAATGGCTGCATTGTGCAATGAAGATGATAAAAATAGCAACAAAAACCCTCTCTCTTGATGCATAATTAATCGGTCTATGATCCAATTTTTTAAACAAGAGAATTGATCAATCCGTTTTTGGATTATAACAAATGTCTCAGGGTGGGCTTTCTTTCTTGGAACCGTTTAGGAAATGATAGAATAAATAATAAGCAAGTCCATCCCATACTCATAAAATGATCTTATCATTTTTGAATAGAAACTTGTCAAATTTAATAAGGGAAACTATTCAGATGGGGATTTAATAGATTTCTATTCAAAATGAATCGGATATTCTTATCAAAATGACATGATCAAATTTGATAAGATTGCCTTGTCATTTAAACATGATATGGTTCTTGTTAAAAATGAATAGGTTCTTATCAAAAATGACCTATTTCAATAGTTTGTTTTGTCAGAGGGGGACTTAAAAGAATCATTTCAATATGAAATGGGTAATCTTATCAAATAATGAGTTGGACATCTTATCAAAATTAAACGGAAACTATTCGTTTTGATAAGATTGTAAGTTCAAAGTGATAATATACCTAATAAAAATGAATAGTATATATATCCAGTGGCGTAGCGTGGGTCATCACATTGGGGTGGGGTGGGGTTGGGGCACCGACCATGATTTGGGGGGGGGGCACTGGGTCTGATGGGGGGCGCACAAGCCGTTTTTCGGCAATTTTCCTACGGGATTTTTTATGCCAGATCGAGGGGGGGGGCACGTATGACGCTACGCCACTGAGTATATCTTATAAAAACGAATAGTTGAAATCAAACATAAATGAATAGGGATTATATTAAGAAAATGAATAGTGTGAAATTAGTGTGCAGGAAGCACTAACACTTTTTCCTGCCGGAAATATACTTGGCACATAATTATGTTGCTTGGGTCGATAGGATAAAAAAAAGGCGACGGGCCTCCTCGATTCCCCCCAATCCACTGACGATGGCGCACAAAACCACAAAGTGTACACAAATCCATTGAAATAACGTGTTTTTTGAATAACATGATACATTTTAGGCAAAATTATGACATGGTATTTGATTCACATAAAGATGTAAAAACATGTTATTTTAACGGATTTTTGTGCACGTTTTGATTTTTAGCGCTATCTTGGATTCATGGAAATAATCCCGTGGCCCAAACAACATATATGCCTAGTATAGTTCCGAAAGATAAAAGTGTTATTTTTTCCCTTGGATGGACCTGTCTAGTACGGTTAAGGGGTGGTTTGGAATGACAGGTGAGTCAGGGGTCAAAAACAAAATTTTTACCTTTTTGACCTCAGCACATGTGTATGTATGATCTGCCATACAAAAATTAAAAAACAATACCTCAAAGTATCATTTTTAATGTTTTTGTCATAATCACGCTTTTCTACAAATTTCATCTGTTTGTACCGGGGCGTGTCTGTTGCCAGGTAGGCCTACATGACAGCATAGACACACGTTACAACCTTGAATAATAATACAGAATTGTGACGTTATATTCTTCTTAACCTATCTTAGAACTGCCTATTATTTCAATTGTTATACTGTTCTGGTTGGTTTATTGCATATACTGTATAGAAATTATGCAATATGACGTCGAGCATGACAGAGAATATTCATGACAGATAAAATTCAGGTACCCGTAAGGTACCACGGAGCAATTCGCACGATAATACAATAAAACAGATGAAAGGTATGAATGGTTGTGGAATCGAATTGCAGACCTGTCCCTCTGTCACCTTAGAACTGCATCTCGTAGGCAATGGTAGGTAATAAACCAACCGGAACGGTATAACAATTGAAATAACAGCATGCCTTGGTCTCAATTCAAGATGTGCAATTTGGACACACCTACCCGTTGGCTGATTTATACTTCAACAGTTCCTCAAAACGATATCAGAAAAGCCACTATCTCATTGTTCATTGGCCCGCAGTATGCGCTCGCCCCGGGGCACTCAACTTTAGAATTGATGGGTATATGTGCCTACAAGCGTCGCGAAGTAGGCGCATATCAGTACAAAAACGTTGGGGTTTTTTATAATAAAAAAAGGGTCATTATGTACAATCAAAATGATAAAGGGGTCATTGGGTATAATATTTTGAAAACTGAAGGTGCCTGGTCATCGGGTATAGTCGGCTTCAAAAGAGGGGCATATATTGACAGGCACATACCGTCACCTCTAAAGTTGATGCCCCCCGGGTGCTCGCATTATATTTTGTTCATGGCTCGGCTTTTAAAACTCCCAAACATCACAATAAGGCTATTGAAAAGTGTATAGAATAGCTAATGATAGACCGGTGCCTGCGATTAGTCGCGGACCCGAGCGACAATATAGTAAACACATCGAGTTTATAACACAAGTGACAGAAGTCTTGAATTATGGAGGGTTTCATTGAACTTCTACCAGCAAAATATGGAATAATACTAACACAAGACACCAATCGAGATGATGATACCAGCCATAATGGAAAGCTTGTATTTGACCTTCTTATGAATCCAATTTCGTGGCGAGAAGTTAAAAAGGTAATGTATATTTCAAGAAATTTGGGTTCAAAAATTCCGTATCAGCTCGTATCATCAATTCCGTAAATATGGCGTATAGAGGCACAACTTGACAATAAACTGAACTATTTAAACGTAAAGGACGCACTGGATACACATAAATTTGTGTTTCCTTGCTGGCGGAATAGTTGCAAAACTCTTTTTGTCAAAAAAAGTTGGACAATTTATGAATTATGATTGGCAAAATAGCGAAAGGAAATAGACTTTTCCAACCATGTAAAACTACACTGGGTTGTTGACATGGTCGACATACAAGGCATATGCATGTTCCTAAAGTAGGAGGTAAGTACTATAATTAATTGTTTAAAGTGCTCAACATACCAGCAAAAAGTCATAGGGTCATCAGAGTACAGGGACTATGTGAAATACTGGGTACAAAAATAAAGTGCGTGAGCCGATATGCAACATCAAATATAAAAGCCGATTTACATAATTTCCCATGACCTTACAGAAGTGATCGTGCTCAAATATAAAACTATAGAGTTTGGTCCTTGATATGCACCATCAATTGTGTACTTGTGATCAATATTGCTAGGCAAACAATTACAGCAAACATGCCAAAATCCTCCCATTTCTCCTCCATTTACACACACATAAACCCATCCCTTAAGTGAATGTGTGAAGTTGAATATATAATGATAATAATAATAATAATAATAATAATAATAATAATAATAATAATAATAATAATAATAATAATAATAATAATAATAATGTTGGTAACTTAGTATTGGAAGCAATGGAAGGTATTATAAGATCCTGGGTAATATGGTTAGGTAAATACATGAAGTTGAAATATATAATTATGCGCTTGAGTGAATTTAATGTATTTTTATCTTTGAACTTGAAGAATAATTAATTTCAGAGTATTTTGATCACGTGATGAAGAACATTAACATAAAAACGATAACGCATGAACACTGCTAAATCAACCGGTATGGTGGGAAATATAAAGAGATTATAATAACACATTCCATCCACCATTGACAACATTGATAGTTAGAACCGTAACTCAGAAATTGTAGATTTAAATTTAGCGCCAGAAAGACGTAATCAGTAATAAAATGAATACCAAAGATGATCTTAAATTCTACTATTCTTAATCATAATTAACATATCTTATAATGAATAGGATACAACTACATGCTATTAGACCAAATTGAAGTTAAATCAGACACTTGCCTTGTGAGTTGTAAATAGGTGGGAATGTCTTTGAATATTAATATTAATAGAAATGTGGACTACTTTGTAGTCCGATTGTTATTTTTATTTATTATTATTATATTATTTTGGCGATTTTACGGTGCAGTTATCAAGAGAGGGCTCCAACCTTTGCGTTTTGCAGATTATTTAAAGAACTAATGAGAGAGAGCACTGTATATGTATGCCGTTATTTTTTATACTATAATACTTATCAAAAGAGGGCTCTCTTTATGTTACTGTAAGGTTTGCCGGGGCGTCAATTTCGGGAGGGGTGGTTACTGGGTTGGGAGCATACTCAAATTTTACAGTAACTGTAAAGGGAGCCCTATCTTGTGAGGAAATTAGATTGAATGAATTGAACATAACAATGTAGTGATTAATACTTAGAAATAAATAGAAAAAAAGACCAAATATCGACTATGGCATACCCAGCAAACACAAAACGTTTTCGACATCATTCGCAAAAGGTTATAAAAGATTGTCAGAAAACGTTTAAATGTCGGGTTATATAAAGGGTATATTAAGAGTATAAAACGTTTTCATAACCTTAAAAAACATTTTATGATAATCTACTGCTCAGCAAACAAAAATGTTTTACAGAAAACGTTTAAATGTCGGGTTATATAAAAGTATAAAAACGTTTTAATAACATTCCAAAAACATTCTTGAAAACGTGATACAAAACATTCTAAACAGAATGTTATTTTGGGGTTGAAAAAATATTTTGCGAAAAAGGTTTGCCCAAAATATTTTCAATCACGTTTTAAAAACGTTTTCATGACCTTTAAATAACCCGACATGTAAATGTTATTAAAAGGTTTTGAAAAAAAAACCATTTTAAGAACATTTCTGTGTTTGCTGGGTTCAAATATTTTAACATAATGTTATTTAAGTATTGACACAATATTTGGCAAAATGTTTGCAAAAATAGTTTACAATAACATTTTTTGAAAACATTTAAAAATATTATTGTAGTGTGTTTTCATACAAAACGTTTTAAAACGTTATCATGACCTTTATATAACCCGACGTTTTAATGTTATTAAAACGTATATACCTAAACCAAAAGCTAAAATATAACTTATTTAAAACGTTTTTAAAACGTTTTTGTGTTTGCTGGGTAGTCTAATAAAAATGTGGCTTCCAATAATCAATAGTAAATTAAATCAAATTCACTAAATGGAGAAATACACATGTTGAGGAAACTTCTTAACCACCTCTATGATATAATCTGGTATAAATAATATAATATTTACTGTTAGGCCAAACAAATGGTATAGCTCAAAAGTTGCAACTCGAATTCGTTTTGAAGTGCGCATTTGCCCCGGAAAAAACTGTGGTCAATTTAATGATTTTAGCAGATTTTACAAAAATGTGTTTTAAAAGTATTTTTTGGAAGATAGTGTTAGCAACACTTTTACAATATTACTGAAACTATACCAGTATGTGTTTACAAAAAGGGAGAAACGCGCATGCCGCATTAGATTTTAAAATTGTAGCAAGCTTTGAGACATATTATAAGAGTATCTATAATAATTATAGGTCCAATTTCTATTTGTTATTTCATATGCTTCTCAAGTAAAAACATAGGATAAGCTATGCTATTTATGTGTTGATTATTTTGACTATTTGAAATAACCTAGCCCCAACTCCAAGCCCATGTCTGCCATATTTACTTTACACTACCAGATTCCTATTGCTACCAACCCCAGAGGTACTACTGCCTAGCAACTTTGTGGATACTCTAAGGTAGCAGTACCAATCTAGTATCAGTGTGTATACTGTACATGTGATACGAGTACCCAAACAGGTACTCTACGGTACCAATGGAATGGAGTAGCTGGGCAGCAGTGTACCTATGAGGCCACAGTAATAGGAATCTGGTGCTGTACTTGTAAATACATATGACATGTATGCACTTAATGACTTTGTGTCCCTTTATTTCCGATCTTTAATGTCATTCAATACAAGCTCACCATTTCAAATGGTACATTCATTACGTTTTGTTACCTGAAGAGATTTGATCATATCTCACCTCCTGTTTCAACCAAAACGACAGTAATAACATTTAACCATAAATCGCCTCAGGCAAAACTCACATCCTGGGCCAACCAAATACCACACAAGGTCAGTTTTATGTAACTCATTGTGTCATATACTGCCTCTAGCCCTTTCACGCACCGTGTCCTCATATGAGGACGGTAATAAATGCACAATGAAAAATGTATTAATACCCCCTCATCAATGTGCAATGTTGCATCACAATGTCAAGACAGGGCAGTATACACTATGAGCTTTTATAAATGCCTACAGGCTCTATTTACCCCCCCAGGCACATTTCTACAATTGGGATTTCACAGCCATGCGCTATTCTTTATGATCTCTAGATTCAGCCAAATTTTTTACCTGTTTTATGACGTAGGAAGTGACTACAATTTTTTATTAGTATTTATAGATGTTATAGAACATAATGGAAACAACTATATTGTGACAAATATTTTAGAATACTTGAAAATAGTGAAAAAAACATGTGTCTTCAAATGAGGACACTGTAGTCCGACGAATAGGACCTAGTTTTTGAACTATCACTGCTCAGGCTCTGATTGCTCAAGAAAGATTGACCGCGAAAGTCCAGTGACCGCGCCGCCCTCGGGCGGCGCGGTCACTGGACCTTCGCGATTCGTCTTTCTTGCGCCATAGATATGAGATAGTGGTCATAGTCTGAGGTGAATATTGTCTGGTAAATAAGAAAAAAAGGTCCTACACGTCGGACTAGGACACTGCGCTATTGTGGTGTCTTACTATAGCGCCCTCCCGTCCTCATAAGAGGACACTGGGCATTTACAGATGTAAAATTTACCATGGTGGTATAGGAAAATACATACATGTAGAATGAAATAGGCCTACTACAGAGTGAATGTAATAATGATCGTATTTCATTCCTTAAAAAAAACTTAATAGGTTTCTTTTGACGCTGGGTAATTTGGGCAACTTGCTTCTTCCTTGTTAAACTTTTTCATCTTCATCAATCACTCCAGTATCGTCATAAAGATGTTCATCAATCTCATCAAGTAACAAGTAGTCCTGGAAATAATTTGATTGAAAACAATATTAAAAGTATATCAGTCACGGAATAGTTTTTATTCCTACAGCGTTAAATTAAAGGGCAGGTCTATTGCTCGGACAACATCATATCATTGGCAAGCTAATATTATGAGGACAATGAAAATGACCCCTTTTTTGAGAAAATAAGATGTTTAAAATTGATATTCCGCAAAACCCAACTTAAGATTTGGCCTAGAAAAACGGTGACGTCATGAAATGAGATGTGCCCGCTGTGAGAAAAGGGACTATAAACGCTCTCAATGGACAGAACGTATACTGTTGTTGTTCACAGAAAAAAAATCCAAATTAAGTATTACAACTTTAATGGTTTTTAAACATATGGATAAAATCAGCCGCTTTTTTTTTATATATTGTGATATTACAATTCATATGTATATCAATATCATGAGAAATATTAGGCGTAAAAAATAAATACATAATTTGAGCTTAGAATTTCATATGAGACTAGCATATAAACCGTGTTAAGGGTACTTGCCCATCAATTTCATTCAGGGGTGTGTTTGAAAAACGGCACAGCGCATTAGTAAAAAGAATAAAACATACTAACATTTACACAACCACTGCCAAGGCACTATGAATGCTAAAAATGCCCACTGTGCCACGGTGACGTGGTTAACATTCGGCGATTTTCAAAGATATACATATCAACACGTTTCTATTATATTAAAAATCAGATTTTGATAGGAATACAGTCGTAGAAAGACATATGACTCTACTTGTCTGTTTGTTTTTCATTTAATACAAATTAATTTTGATGAATTGAACTGGTATGACTCTTAGGACTCGTGATAAACGATGATTAATTTTGTAATACTAAAATGAAAACGCTGGGTCATTCACGACGTCATTATAATTCACGTCAAAACCTGGGGAGTGACCACGCACATACGTGTATACTTGCGCGATCGATACTCAATGATCCACACAATATCATTTGAATATACCACCCTTATGTATGCACATGCCTGACACATCTGCGGGAAGATATACTATACCTAATAGCTTACAATAGATACCCCACCGTAAATACGCGTAGTGTGCGTAATTTTGAACCATATTTTGTTCAAAAATGATAGGAAGGGACTGTTTTCAGCTAAAATGTCGGCTATCAGCAGATGGCCAATGGTATCAGGAAGTGTTGCAGAAAGGTAAGTGTAATCATTATTTATTCAAAATTTATTTAATTATACAATCCGACTGGGAAATCAGAAAAAAATGTCAGGTCAAAATTCTCACCCTAGAAATATTGTGAAATAAAATCGAATCAAATTTAGGCTCCGCAAACAATGTCCAACTATTCCCAGAGGGGTTTGCTAAACGCGTATATAATAAATTATGATTTGGGGTTAATTTGAGAAGAGTTATGCCTCAAGTTTAAAAAAACAACAACCGAGTGCACCTTTTTTGACCAAAAACCTCGACAATTCAACACTCTGTAAAACAAATCAAGAATTATCTGGGATAATTGCAACTACGTATATGAACGTTATGATCTAAGCTACCAGATGCATCATTAATTTCATGACTATGATATTAGGTTGTGGAAAAATATTACTTTAAAATTTCAACCAAAAAGAGAAAGTATCCTTAAGTCCACAAACTCATGTATCTGATATCCCTGTATATTGCAATGCTATAGTTGGATGAAATATTACAAAGCAAATGCATAGTAACAATACTGTGTGGGTTTTGTTCCCGAAATGAGAAAAATAGTGTGCATATTGTTATGCAGCATTGTTATGGTAAGTGATACTATCACTTACCATAGTACAACTCACTCATAGTACAACTCATAGTACAACTCATTGTTGCTAATGTCAAACTTGTCAAAGTGATTGTGATTGTATGATGAGAGCAAGATAAAGTGCCCGCTCCATTTACCTACGTTATCAGCCAAACGGGGGGAGAACACGTACGCTTCAAACGGGGGAAGAACACGTACGAGGCTGAACTTTACCCTCACAATTTCTCCTTTTTCGGAGAAATACGCGCAAAAAAATTGCAACAAGTGTCAACTAATAACTATTCTCTTCGAATAGAGATAAACTTGTTTTTAGCAATAGACCTGCCCTTTAAGTAACTTTATTTATTCCTTGCCATACACAAGTTGACAACTTTTTGATTAAGTAAAATTATATAATATATGCGTTCCCCGCATTTTTTTTCTTTTTGTTTTGGTTAAAAATATATAAGTTGGATATAGATGGTAATGCAATTAAATCGCTCTTCTGGTTTCCTCTAGTTATATATTATCTAATAATATTGTGAAAATCTAGAAAATGTATTTTTGGAACAACATAATGCAGGAATGTGGCTACAATAAACGGAAACTAACAAAGTTCGCGTCTGACGTCAATAAAATTCACCAACGGGTTTTTAGTTGACTCCCGGCATGCCTTGTGTTTAGTTTTCCACTTTCAAACATGTAAACCGTTTCAAAAGTAAGGTCCTAATAATATGCCCTGAAGACACCTTGTCAACCAAGGCCTAGAAAAACTGATTTTTGCTTTGTAACAGTGCCGATATTGTTCGCCATTTTCTAGAATTCCTTTTCTCTCCGACTTGCTAGCAATTGTTAAAAATAATGGAAACAAAACCATAATGTAGCGCACGCTTTTCGTAACAGGCTGAACGCTAGTCAGTCTATGCTCTTGTTCAACAAGACCCACCCAGTCACGTAATTAGGCGCTTGAAACGATCGAATTCGGTGTTGAAATAAGAAAAAAATTAGTTACACGCAATAATTATATAATATTGAATGACTTTGAGTGTGATACAAGAAAATATTGCACGAGATAGAAAAATAGTGAACGAGTCGAAGACGAGTGCAATATTTTTCTATCGAGTGCAATATATTCTTGTATCACACGAAAATAAGCCATTCAATATTATTATATACTGCGCCAATAAAGTATCCTTACATTTGGAAAAATAATCACAATTTCAAAACCGAACAATATTGGGGTAAATTTGTTTTTTTAATAGACGCACTGTCTAATCCTGCACAATATGACACCACATTGAATTCAATGTGACCTGAAGAAGTAAAGTTACAAGCAATTGAATAGACGACGGTCCCGTTTTAAAAGTGACAAACTGGCCTATTCAAAACTCCACAGACTAGACATCTGGTTTGAGAGTGTTGAATGGCTAATATTGTGTTGCATCCGGGTATTTTACAAATATTGTACAATATACAGTTTTATTGTATCGCTCAAAAGCCTGATATAAATAATAAATACTTTTCTCGGTCAAATGAAGAGCAATAATTTTTATTTCTTCGGTAAATGTCAGAAGAAAACTATAATGCTTGGTACTGTATTTTTTTTCAAACCCTGGTGTTGAAATTTAGGCTTCTAATATAAGATTTTCACAGGCTTCATTTTGCCCCGCGAGCTTTTTCTGGGGTTAACGTTTTTGCTTTTCAAAGTAACATAATTCGCTGACGAAAGATATTTCCCAACTTTTTAATGGGCAATATGTCATAGTTTTGTCAGAATTTCGGTTTTGATTGCACCATTTTTCAATTCCGACTACTACTTTTGTCAAAATCAACTCGCGATTGTACCCATGGATGGATGATTTTGCAAGGCACAATAGAATATCGATTATTTCTGCTGGTTATATTAGAAATGAAGCACTGGTTGGACATTTTGGGAGTGCGCAAGTGGAAAAAGGTGAAATCAAAACGGATATTCTGACAAAACTATAATAAATAGACCCACACGATGTGCCTTACAGAGGTGGGAAATATCTTTCTTTATCGAATTATATTAATTTGAAACGCTAGAACATAAATTCCGCAAAAAGCTCGCGGGCGAAATTAAGGTCTATAAAAAAATATTTAAATGTATATCCAAGCACTATGCTTTTAGCTGACTAAAGGGAAAAAATTATTGCTTCCTATTTGACCGAGAAAATTAATTTTATAGCAAAAAGGTGTATTTCTGAATTATGCTGATTTCAACATGTATCGATAGACTTTTTGCCCGACTATGCATAACAAAAGAAGCTGTGACCAGCGTGCAGAGTGGTAAGTGTTCCAATACATTTTGACGAGGATTGTAGTTGCCACTTCAATCAAGCGTAATCCAGTTGATTTACATTTTTCTGATTTAACTAATTTCATATCACTCCTGCCTACGTAAGAAATTAAAAACAAAGCTAGCCCATCAATCCCTAAAATGAACAGGTATCGATCAATCAATACAAAGGAACAATATATCACTAGCCCTCACAACGAATAACAAAGATACTCTCTCCTGTCACTCGTGTCGATTTTTACTTATGCATTTACATTATGTACAGTAACTTACAAAATAAGGCACTTGTAGGCTCTTATAATGTGTCTCTTTTTACATACAAAACATCTCCAAGTCACGTCTTGCAGGTTGTGACAAACAGGTACCCAACAATTATACCGAATTCTATAGCGTATTGTCACTTCAACAATAGGATGTTTGGTTGAATAAAAACCTTATTGACCGTCATTACAAAAGAGTTTACTACTATTGGCCGATTTCTCAGTTCTAACCATGGAGCTAATATAGAAAGGAGAGGAAATAGATTACGTAACGCCTATTGTTCCTTTGTGCCTATTTGAGTTTCCGAAACGCTATTCATCGAGAGGTACCTTTTGTTCGAGACAAAGGGCTTCCGCCATTAAATCAGTAACTAACCTGAAATCGTATTAAGGACAGAGTAATAGAAGACACATTCGTCCACGCCCGAATTTGAGATTTCTTGATATTTATCAACACTAAGATGTATTCTTTCACTTGAAACTGATAAAATACAACTTGCTAATATTTACTCGTATTTTTGCTTGATTTATTTCATTCTTTTCAACTCTAAAAAGTCACATGGCTCAAGACAGCTTAGTAAATTGGCGGGAAATAATGAGTCAGAAATGCGCGAATGTCCAACGCAGTCAAGGCACATTCGGTATGTTGTTAACGCCAGCAAATGTGGTGTAAACAAAACAAAAATTGATTTTTTTTTTACTCCGAACGGTTTTTTTTTCTAAGTTGTCCCAAAAAGTCGAGATTTTTAAACAAATCTGACGTCACCATGAAATTCCTTGGCTCATGTCCTTTCCAAAAATGTATAGTTTTATATACTTTGGACATACAATTAAGAAATAATGATGCTCGAAAAGGTCCATGTTCTCTCAGATTACTCTGCCCTTAACGCTATAATATGTAGGCTACTGTCAACAAGTGATGAAACGAAAGTCACGTGAAAGCGCCTACACGAACGAGAGGTACCATTTGTCCTAATCCAACCCAAGGGTGTGATTGAGTTGTCGCATGCACACAAAACAGAGGTTCGTCTGCCTGCAATACAAACCTATTGCAGCGCCCAAATTGGTTTGGGCGCTCATTTGATTATACTCAGTGAACACGCTTTGCTCTACCATTTCGCTACGGACAGTTCAGCAGCATAGGCAAAGTGTGCGCTCTGTGTGGCGGATGTAAGAATCTACACAAGTAAGTTGTCTACATTGTTTGCCAACAGGCCTCCATCTAAGGATTTAAAGTAATTATGATATCGCTCCTACTGTACAGTAGTATTTTTAAGGACATTAGCCGCGATCCACATCGTGTTTTTTTATGTCCTACCATAATAAGTATATAGGACTGGCAAGCGAGTCTACCCTGGACCTCATATGGTATATATTTGCTAATAACTCAAGAAGCATATAGCCGTACTATTTCTGAATCAATCAATAAAGCAAAGCAAGTCATACTTGTAGGTCTATAATACTATATTATATATGATTGCAGACCAACCGATGCAGCTCAATACGCCCAGTGTATGAATAAAAGCACCTAACAATAAAGTCGCCCAATTGAACAGCTGTAGGTCTCGATCGCACGACTTCATGAATATTGATTGGCAACATTTTCCAATATGTGACCCGGCAGCACGAATGAGCCGTAAATTCCCTAAATTGTATTCTGAGTTATGGTGTTAAATGTGTATGAAGGTCGTATTCATCGGTAACTTAAGCTGGCCCGACATCTGACTCATTTTGATAGTCAAAAACTAATCAATAATCCTATTGTTGAAGTGGATAATAAGCTTCTACCTTAGATGGCTATAGAACTTTTTAATAGCTCTGGTCTTTGCTTGCTTTTGCTAAATCCTGTTCAAGTGGTGGGTTACCAGGCATTGTATTTTGTACAGGTATGCATAACCAACAATGAGAGAACTTTCTTAAACCTCGTTGACTTGGGGATGATTTGAAATGACCGCCAATTATGACTGTTTGATATGTATTGCCAGCAATGTGGAAAAAGAGACACATGTAAAAACGTAAAAGCTATAATTTTGTTGAAGGAGCAAAGTTTAAGAAACCAGAACCCCGCTTCTGGATATCGTTTGAAGTCAAATGATAGACCATTTTTAAGTTTGTGATGTTTATTTTTTAAACACGAAATAAAACAAAATTGACTGGGGAGGAATTTACGGCTCATTCGCCGTGGACGGTCACATATGTCAGCGCTCAAATCGGACACAATAGAACAATAGACCCTTCAGTGCGTTGGTCCTAACACTCGTCGTTCGTAACAGACCTGCCGTAATTTTTTCTTTTCAGTTTCTGTTTCCGTATCCGTATCCGTTTTTGTAAGTCATTGTTATTCTGAAGTGGTAGCCTTTTGTCACTTACTAATAATTTGAAGCAAGTCAGTATCCATATTCGTTTCCATAAGTTATATTAATTTCTGACTTCAAACCTACAGGTAAGTGGGTACGTGTTCATTTAAACAAAAGAAGTATCTACATTTTACGGTCCAAAATTCACGAGAAATTGTACGGCTTCATTTACTTGTGTGTACTTAGGGGAGGGGAGGGGGAGGGAGAGGAGAGGAGAGGAGAGGAGAGGAGAGGAGAGGAGAGGAGAGGAGAGGAGAGAGGAGAGGAGAGGAGAGGAGAGGAGAGGAGAGGAGAGGAGAGGAGAGGAGAGGAGAGGAGAGGAGAGGAGAGGAGAGGAGAGGAGAGAGAGAGGAGAATTCGAGGCAGGATAAATTACCATAAACAATAAACAGATAATTATTAAGAACGCCCAAATTAATGCTTGATACTGAACAAGTGAGAGTGAGAGAGGGACGAGGAAGATAGAGAGCAGAGAGAGAGAGGCGGAAAGACTGGAAAGAGAAGAACTCGAGAGGAGAGAAAGGTGACTGGGAAGGGAGCGGAGAGACTGATCATTCGGAGGGGGAGGAGGAGGAAGCAAAATAGGTAGATAGACATTGATACGAGGGAAGGGTGACACTGCGGCCGTGCACAGGCCCGTAGCCAGGATATATTGGGGTGCGACTGGCTCATAAGCGGACCTTTTGTAATTTAAGGGCTTATTTTCAACGTTTTTACAGAAAAAAGTGCACCTTTTCATTCGGATTGGATTTTTTGTCATATCAATTTACCAACATCAAAGACGACAGGGTGCTAGGCCATTAAAAACACCGATGTTCCATAATCTTGCCTCTCCAGCCTTTATTGACACACGCATCCACCTCTATTGAAATAACCTGGTTGGTACTTCAAAGCTAACAAAGTCAGATTACAGTAAACTTATTCAATTCCTTGCGTTTTCGCATCTGAACAATAGACTTACGAAAACTGAAAAGATAAAACGACCACTGTGCGCGAGATTAAGAATTGGATTGCCACGAGAAAGTCTAAACTTCGAGGAACGTGGACAGATGGTGGGTTTTTATGCTTTATAAAAAATCGACAAATTCGCGCATAGAAGTTAATTTCAGAAAATAGAAGATTAGATTACCATAAAAACGAAACAGTAATCTTTAGCGAGGTTCTATGTAATTTTTACATAGACTTTCATCATCTTTTTAGTCTTTATTTTCACTAAATAAAAAATGTGCTATATAAATTAGAATTCTCTGCCTCCTAAACAAGAAAAATTGTGCCGCGATTGAGTATCACAAATCCTTTTATATGATGTGCAGTCGATTTTCATATATTCTTTTATACATAGTATGCTTCATTTTTCATTATTTTAAATTTCATTGAAAACCCTCCCACTCGGCTATTTCAAAAAGGTAACCAGGCTTTCTTAGCAAGTGCAATAAATGAGCATTAAAATTAATCTTATTCTATAGGGATTCTTGAAACACTTGTCGTATGGCGTCCACTGCTGTACCTTTATATGTTCTAAGGTAATGCACTTACTGATTGCATATCTATGATTCTGTCGAGCTTCTGGATAACCTCTGCAAATGATGGTCTGTTGCTTGGATTGGATGACCAGCAACCACACATGATATCATACCTAACAAAACAAAACACAGAAACAACTAACAACAAATTCCAATTTCGTTTTTGCCTTATAAAATAATATTGTCGGGTTTCTTACAAACCGAATTAAGACGTTTTTCCACAAAATGAATAATGATATTAGTTTCCACTTTCATAATTATGTTCCCGTCTCATTCAAAAGTTAAAATGAAAGAAAATAACTATTTCGATAAAATTTCGGGATTTATTTGGCAATTTCAGAGTTTGACACAAAGGTTTACGAATAGAGCACTCGTCTTCACAATATTATATTGATTTATGCTGGATCCCTATACAATTGTTTCATTAGTCATTCCTTGAATGGTTAAAAAAAACATATATATGGGTGGCCGTTATCAAGACTCAACTCGTTACAAGTGGACAAGTGAGGGACAACACCACCTTAAAGGACTTTTCACCAAATCCTGCAGCATGCGGGGAACCAGCTTGACCAACAGCAGAGAAGAACGATGCTTTGAAGCATCTCACATGAAAAAAGGCCTATTCATTATTGAAAGACATTAATAGGCTGCAGCTTTCATTGTAATTTATTCACTGAACCATAAAAACTGTTGAATGTGTGACACCTAAATCAGGAAAAGCTTAAATGTAATCAAATTCAATTATGCTTCTTTTTTATTAAATTACTCATTTAAAGGGAAAAAAATTGTCAAACACAAATTGAAGCATAAAAAGCCTATGTAGAAAAATGCAGCCATTTATGACATTTTCGGCCAAAAAAGCGGATGAAGATGATAAAAAGTAGCAACAAAAAGCCGCTCACTTGAAGCATAACTAAGCAATCTATGTTCCAAATTTTAAAACAAGATAATTGATCAAGCCGTTTTTTGGATTATACTAAAATGTCTTAGGGGGGGGGGACTTACTTTTTTGGAACCGTGCTTATTGTCATGACTGTGCTAAGCAAATATCGGATACATATCTATTGAATGTAGACAATTATAAATGGATCGGATATCAACACGTGGATGGGTCTGGTGTGGCACTGTGCTGAAGTATAAGCGTTGAACTTTTGTTTGTTTGTTTGTTTGTTTGTATGAAACATAAACGATGCATGATGATGGAGATTATTTGATTATGAATTAGTTTATTGGCTCCGGAAAGCACAACCCATACCTCTTACCTAGGCTTCCCTCTCCTTCACATATATAACCTCCTCCCCCACTTGCCCCACACTCTACATGCTCTATATTTACTCTCCACTATATCTTTATCTTCACTCCACTCTCGACATCCCCTCCTTCCCTTCCCACTTCCAATGCTTTCTCCCCACTTTCGAGTAACTTGGAATAAAAGTCAATTTAAACCAGCCTATATTGCATGTCATATAGCTTTCCATTATATCGATCCTCCTGCATGCGATATTGACATAAGCAGAGTAGTGTATAATACTGTATATATTACTCAGTCGTCTATTCAAAGAACAGGAATTAATTGACACGCATTTTCATGTTAATTCCAACGGTGACAAGCGGATCATGTTTTTATATAAAACGGCCCAATACACACATATTGTACATGGAAAACACCGTGACAATACGTAGTGTATTGTCACGGTGAAGACCGTGCTTGGAAGAGTATGCTGTATGCTAGCATACATATGGTCACGGTGTATAACGTTGTCAAAATACCACGTACTTTAGTACAGTAATAGTACAGTAATAGCGCCCTCTGTTGGTTATAATTCACTTTATAAAACGTATTTTCAACGTAGTGAAGAAATATTTTAGGTAATATAACACTATAGAATATAAAAACTAGTATTTTTAGAAGTTACATTTCAAGGTCGTTACATTAAGGTTACTCAATGTTTCAACATTAAGGTTACTCAATGTTTTAACATGAAGGTTAATTTTTGTAAACAAATTAGAGACAGCCCGTCACCCTTAAGATTACTCATTGTTGTTTGTTGATGCTGGGCCCCAGTATCAACCAAAAACATCAAGGCCGGTGACTCCCATACGACGACTAAACACTCCAAGTGGGACCCCAATATAAGGGCCCCGCAGGTCAAGAAAGCAAGAGTAACCTTAAGGATGACGAACTGATAACGAAAATTCTGTTATATTTACGGACAGCTCGTCACCCATTTCATAGGCCTACTTTTACATTTTTTTTTACTCTTTACACCATAATTTCCCTCATTCTTCAGGCCCTGCCCTCTATCGTGGGCTAATTTATAGTTTAAGCGTTTATATTCTATGGCGTCGCATATTATCTCTAATATTTCTTCACTACGTTGAAAATACGTAATTATGACCAACAGAGGGCGTTATTACTGTACTAAAGTACGTGGTATTTTGACAACGGTATACACTGTGACAATACGTATGCTAGTATACAGCATACTCTTCCAAGCACGGTCTTCACCGTGACAATACACTACGTATTGTCACAGTGGTTTCCATGTCCATACGTGAGGATCAGGTCCCGATGGTGTCTTCCTGGTCGAGTTGAATGTAAACTGAGATGTATTACAGTTTTGGGGTACCTCTCAGTGATTTTGGAATATCGATGAAATTTAAATTGTAAATTAATTCACGCCCTTATCAAATTTGTTCGAATACCCCGAGGGATTTTTATATTATATATATATATATATATATATATATATATATATATATATATCTGATTTTGAGTAAATGAGAGAATGAACTTACACCTCTTGCAGGCAGTGGGTTGGTTTCGGCATCCTATACCCGCTCTCAACCTCACGGATAACAACTCTGGTACCCATGCCGGGATATGGCCGAGCACCTTTTGTTTAAGTGTAAAATAAATAATTCAATTAATATGAAAGTAGTCAGTCAAAAAGTACATTAGATAGCCCACCTAACCAAGTACCCAAGTGTGTGTGTGTGTGGGGTGGGGATTTGAAATCTATTTCCATATTATTTCATATCAATACAAGCGTTGTTCTTTCCTGTCAAAAATGACACTTATGTTGTAAATAAAAAAAAAGCAAAAAACAACAAAGTAAGAAAGTAAGAAACATAATAAAACAAAAAGGCATAAATAACCAAGAAAAAATAAGTAATTGCAAGTAAAGCAAAAGAAGTCCCATTCGGTATCCATTTTACCCACAAATGAATGACACTATTAACAAAATCCATTGACCATTAACCTAATGGTAAAGCCCATTCCATAATGAAGTTAATTTATAAAGTTATCATTGAGGAATGTTTGATATTCATGCATGGTTTTCAATCTTTGAAGTAGCCAAACCTTCGCCGTGGACAGAGTGAAAAACGGGTACATTTCTTTAAAAGAGCATATCTTCAAAAGTTGTGAGCCGATTGATATTATTGTTTTGGTTTATTAAAGCTAACGACTCAAGGTTTCTTTACATATCAAAATATATTTGATTAATTTGTCAAAAATAGGAGATAAAGAGGGCGTAAAGAGGGGCCTCTTTTTTTTGGACACCCTGTATGAAACAATAATGGAGATAGAGAGATTTCAAAATTGTCTGATAATACAACCGTTTTTGAAAGTTTCCAAACTGTTTTTGAGGAGTTCATTTTGATTTCGCCAAAGGAGCCTATTTAACCGGTACGACGTCAGCTCACAAAAAAAACCTACATATATGGAGTCACATAAACTTGACGTCGACTTGATGTTCGGTTGGATACAGCCAGAGCGCTCGCTGTCGCGGATGCTTCTCTGTTTTGTTCTTTAAAACCCTTTCGTAAGTACAAATCTCGACATTTGCAGAAACGTAATTCTAGGGATGTTGTTCTTAGCTCTAGTAACGTTGGCGTTGTTTTTGTCCGTGCCAAACTTTCACACGGCTGAGATAGAGTCATAGGATATTCCTCGCCGACTGTCATCATTACCGGAAGTCTCCGGTACTCAAAGTCATTTGCATCACAACTCAGTTCGTCCGTCGGTTCGTCCGTCAATAATAGGTATGTCTGGCTGACCAGATTTAAATTAAATCTTAAATTCCACATACCCAGATGAATGAGAGTATACAGAGTTCAATTAATTGGTCTTACCGAGTGTTACAATCTCCCACAAAAGAATACCAAAAGACCAAACGTCGCTCTCCTTTGTGTGAATGCCATCTGCCCATGACTCTATAGACATCCATCGTAATGGAAGCTTGATCTGGAAGATAATGTATGGAATACTTAAAACTCCATAAATTCCGGGCGATTCATTTGCCATTCAAAATTTTAATTACCAGACACGCTGCAATTGAAACACTAATAAATGTATGAAAAGCGAATGGAAAGCAACATGGAGAGCCCAGTATGGAATTGGGAGAATATGGGTGGTGGAAGTTATCATTTCATGAAATAGAGAAGAAATACGCTGCACATTGCTTATCTGACACAGGCCCTGATTGTCGGTTTTGTTTCCATATTTTGACTTTCATACTACCCCCCCCCATTAAAACATCATGTTACCAAAATGCATGCAATTTTGATGGATTTTATATTAGAAGTTGAACACGATGCATTCATTCATTCATTAATTCATTAAAGGTTTATTACACAATTGTCATAGCAGTATAAAAACTGAAATGCAACAATTTTACAAAAGTATACACATATAAAATATTAAAATACATAGGTATAAATGCTAAAATACAATGTACATATAAATACAGCAAAAACATGAAGAAAAAAGCAAATTACATAGTAAAACATCCACACATTCATTTTCACCCATTCATCCACATGTACACCCCCACACACACCCCTGCATCCCATATCCACTCATAAACTATCACTACCACAAGATCACACCCACTGACCTTACACACCACTTATTCAAACTCTTTCTCTACTCATGCACTAGTGACTACATACT
The DNA here is from genome assembly GCF_039555335.1 of Amphiura filiformis. NCBI lineage: Eukaryota > Metazoa > Echinodermata > Ophiuroidea > Amphilepidida > Amphiuridae > Amphiura > Amphiura filiformis. The sequence continues at coordinate 652,600 of NW_027305501.1, forward strand.
CAAACTCCTTCTCGGCACACACATACTTTCATAAATGAATTACATAGCATATTAAGATCATATTAAATGACAAAAAATGAATGAGAGAAACAGAAAATATATTGCACACAATAATGTTTATAAAATTTGGTGAAGATGGGAGTGAAAATGCCAATAGCCCTTTAAAATAATAAAAAAGCTAAAAACTAGGAGTCTTTTTATTCCACATATTGGCCATGTACACCAGAGGGCTTTTCTGACAACGCAATGTTCTACACCTTGGTACCGACAATTGGTCAGAATTTCTTAAAACTCTGCCATGAATGGTGCTCTTCTTTGGCGGTACCCAACTATGGAAACGCTCAGATTTGAAAAGCGAGTTGAAAAACTTCAAACATTGTTGCTCACGTCTCTCATACATGGATGGCAACTTACAAAGCTCAAGTGCCTCATCATAGGTCGTATACTGCTTGCCAACAATGATCCTACATGCTCTCTTCTGGATTCGTTCCAAAGCGGCACTTTCGTTGATGGTCAGACCAGGGTGCCACACAGGGGCAGCATACTCAGCTAATGGGCGTACGAACCCAGAAAAGATAGTAATAAGATCATCTGTTGGCAAGTTGAAGCGTTTGAGAAGTTTAAGCATATACAGTCTACCATTTGCCTTTTTAGCACTTCAGTAACATGGTTACCCCATTTCAGATCAGAACTTACATGGACACCAAGTATTTTTGCAGCTGAGACAGACTGAAGGGGAACATTAGCAATCATAAGTGGTTGGTCAACTGGGTTGTTTCTCAAGAATGACACTTTCATAGAAGCACACTTTAAAGGGTTAAGCTTCATGTGGTTTTGCACCGCCCAATCCTGGAATTTGTCAAGATGAGTCTGCATGTTAGATGCATCATTACGTGCTCTCGTCTCAACCAAAGTTAAATCATCGACATATTTCAATGTCGTAATGGAATTGTCCATAGCGGCATCATTAACTACGGTGACAAAACCAAGTGGGCCAATGCGTGTGCCTTGAGGCACACCACCTTTCAACTTAACCCAATCACTATTTTGACCACGGTACCTAACACTCTGTTCTCTACCATCAAGAAAACTGGCAATCCATGTCACTACTGAGGGACGTATACCAAGGGATATAAATTTATTGATGAGCACATTGTGGTTTACTAAATCGAAAGCTTTGCTGAAATCAGTGATAACAACCGAGCTCAAGTGACCGGGTTTGTCAGAATTCATGATCAGAGTATCCATTAATTTCACCAGATAATGTGTGGTGGAAACACCTTTGCGGTTCCCGTATTGATTGGGATCAATAGATTTCTCTAAGTCCTCTAACAACCACGTTGCCATAAAACCCTCTGCAACTTTGGCAAAGTGGTCAGTTAGAGAGACTGGTCTCAGTTTATCCCAAGTAGCGGGTTTAGACTTTGGAATCGGGACTACAACAGCCCTCTTCCACTGGGGTGGTACTGAACCTTCAAAGTATGATTGATTGAGGATTTCGGCCAGGGGTTTACTAAGTTCATAGGAGAACTCTCTAATGAGCCTGGCAGAAATACCGTCTGGACCACCGGCTTTTCCAATTTTTAATTTTCTTCAGCATTTCATAAACCTCGTAGTCATGAACAGTAGGGCATGGGTTTGGATCTGGTCGATAAGCAGGAAGCTTAGCGGTATCAAGCACATCAAGGTCATTAGAAACTGATGCAAAGATGTTGTTGATGCTGTTCGCAACGGCTTCAAAGTCATTAGCATCAACACCTGGAGGGGGCTGAATGGTTGACTCAGAGTTGCTCAAATTTGCCATGACCTTGATTTGCTTGTACCACTCAGCTGGATTTGCTTTTTTATGACGCTGAACCCTGGTTTTATAGTGCTCTTTCTTTGCAGCCGATAGATTGATTTTAGTGCCAACAATGTTCAAGTAATGTACGCCATGCCGGACTATATAAGTTTTGCGCACGCTGGCCAAGTTTGCGCAAGCCATTGGAGCTGGTCGAGTCTGTCGCCCGCTAGTGGAGATTCTACGCTTGTCGAGCTTAACCTCGCTTTAATAGTTTGTTCAACCAACATGTTCAAAATTCAAAATGAAACCTTTGCCAAAACTACAAGACAATACCATCCTGTCCAATTAAAAAATTGAAACCTTTGCCAAAACTACAAGACAATACCATCCTGCCCAATTCAGAGGGATAAAAACCAACAGCAATATATACAAAGATAGTTTTTTATCCTCACACAATACTGGATTGGAACGATCTTCCTACAAATATTCTCAACATAACTAGCACTGAAAGTTTCAAAGCAGCTATTTCAGATCACACAATTATAAGTAACTCAATGCTTTTTATGTGGATTTTTAACCAAATCCATCATTACCATCTCAATTAGATTTGTTTTTTTCAACGTTATTGAGCATTTCGCAGATGTAAATTTATTCATGGGAGAAGCAACTGGAGACTGCAACCAAGAATATGCTTGGCCTACGTACATTCTTGGTCAGTCTGTCATCTGATCATGGCAAAAATAAGAGAATCCTTTTGCATGTGTGTTGTGAATACTCTCAATCATCTGGGAATCGTAAACGAGAGACAAGATTAAATCTAGTCAACCAGATAAACATATCATAGTGCATTGTAGGAATGCCTTTAAGCCTCCTCTGCGTTTATCTTGAGAGGCTACGGTATCGCACCTTATCCTAGGTGCATCTTCAGGCCGCCTGTTCATTTGGCGGCACTTGGTCATATGATCCCAATTTAATATTCTTTATTATGTATTTATCTAATTATTTCTTTATTTTATTAATCTACTGATTATTTATTTAGTTGCTTGTTCATTTGTATATTTACTTATTCGTTTGTTTGTTTGTTTGTTTGTTTGTTTATTTATTTACTATTTTTTCGTTTCTTGATATGACGACCATTTTATTTGTGGTGTGACACTACCTGTTCGGAAGTGAGATAAGGCAATACACTTTCACCATTATTCAGTCTACGGTTGCTATCAGTGTAGCGTCATGTCGTTTAGAAAGAAATAATTTTATTACGTAATAGAACGCAAACCGTGGATCTACTTTCAATCTGAACAAGAAAACATCATCTTTTGAAAACCAAAATTGTGGATAAATTACCCGTGGAAATTCATATCTGTTTAATTATTTGAACAGTATATTTCATATAAAAATAAATACAAATTATGGTGTTATTTATACAGCTCTTTTCAAATGTTTTACGTGTATCAAAGCGCTTTACATTTAATCCACTGCCGTTAGAATATGTTAGCTGCCATACAATGCCCAAGGCATGCTCATAACTTTGGGTAGCTCTTAATGGAAAATATTCATAGCAGCTCACAATTGTACAAACTGGATACAGAGAGGCAAGTAAGGTAAATCGCTTGCCCAAGTGCATAACACGATGGCACTGCCGGGGCTCGAACCGGCAATCAATTATTGCATGACAGAGTCCGTACCTCAGCGCCACTTTTAGGGGTATGAGAAATATTGAAGTCGTCTCGCAAACGGTAAATAAATGTTCGAATATTATCTTTGAATTAGTCGTATATTATTAATCTGGATAAATTACGCATACATTTTCTGGAGCTTCCATTTTATCATTCTGAAATACATGCAAAGTTACAGCAAAAACGTATTTTGCCAATGATTATGTTGCACCTTTTCCGCGTTGCTACGGTAAAACACATTGACCAAATATTGCTATGCAGTGGACAATTTGTTGAGAAAATGATATCTGGTTGTTGTTGCATTAGCTGCCCTGCTCGTATCTTTTAATAAATCGTAGATGTACGTAGCTTATATATGCCAACATCGTTTATTGTTACAGGTAACTCTTTTGAAAGACAGTTGCATTTTTATGTAATTTATAAGATCACACCATGGAACAATTATTAGGAAGCGGCAACGTGAAATTAGTATGAGCCGCTCTGTTATTTAAATAGAGTATTGCTATACAAATTTGGTCTCAGGTCTTACGGCGACATTAGCGAGCGGAAGTTATGAAATGCAAATGAGCTTAGTTAGTGTGTAGGCTTGTTGGTATGTGGAATGCGCATTTTGAGTTACAGAGCAAAATGTACATAAAGGTTGTTTCATATGTACCTACATTTTTGGTGGTACATGTTTCTCATTATGCCAGTGCCAGTCAAACACCTTTTAAACCAATCAATAATCCTATTTTTGAAGAGGATAATAAGCTTCTATACCTATGTATAGGATTCGTAAATAGCTATAGTCTTTGTTTGCTTTGGCTAAATCATGTTTAAGTGGTCGGTTACCGAACAATCAACAATGAGAGGACATTCCTAGACCTCATTGACTTGGGAATGATTTGAAGTGCCCGCAAATTATGAGCGTTTGATATTTTTACCACCAATGTGGAAAAGAGACACATGTTACACCGAAATAAGTTATCCTTTTGCTGAAGCAAAGTGCAACAAATCATAACTCCAATTCTGGATATCGTTTGAAGTCAAATAATGTATTATTTTAAAGCTTATAATATATATTTTCTAAACACGAAATAAAACCAAATTGACCGAGGCCGACTTTACGAATCGTTTCGTGGTGGAGGGTCACATAATGATTAAACTACGCTGCCAGATTCTCTTTGCGACCCCTGCAGCTGGTCTCCTCTACCGGTATACCATCGCCAAGGTACTAGGGTTGGACTGTGCAACACCAGCGTAGTATAAGTGTAGTACCAGGGCAGTGCAGTGTTGGTTGGTGGACCCTGTGCAGTAGTAATACTGTGTAGGTACTCCGTGAGTAAAAGTCAGGAGATACTTGGCAACATAATACTTACGCCAGCGGCCCCGGTATGAGTCTTGCAGTGTACTATATTGGTACTTACGTCTGATTTTCTATGATATTCTTCCTCTTCTCGAGCTAAACCAAAATCAGACACTTTACAGACAAGATCCTCACTAACGAGTACATTCCTGGCAGCTAGGTCACGATGTACACACTGAAATGAAAGGAAATGTATAGCTATAATTGTATGACTTAAAAAAAATTACACACATTTTAAGCGGTAACTTGATAAATGCCTTGGAACTTTTTTGTTTCTTTCTTTGTTTTAATTTTATTTATTTTAATAATTTTTAAAATGTTATAAAAAAAAAAAGTAAGAACGAGTCTAGGGTCGGGCCTATTTTTAGGGTCGGTCGGGTTACGCCAATAAAACAATTTTTTTCTTACTTCAGTTGAATCATAATAAGGTTTAGCATGAAAAAATTATACATCCCTAGCACATACACTCTAAAAATCTAGCTGTAACACTTTTTAAACACGTTGGGCGTTTAGTCAAATTGTTATTATTATTTACTTGTACAATTCCAGAAAAAAATTTCATATTTTGAAACCTATTCTCCTTCACATCATAAATGCAAAATAAATTTAACACCGTCCTTTGGTTTACACGTTTACACGTTTTCACATTTTGAATTTGTATCTAAACACATCCTTAACACTTATACCCCTTCCAAATACTATGTTTAACTTGTGTTTAGATTATAAACATTTCCAAAAAGTAAGTACTCCTTTACATTTGACGTTAAATTGACCATAATATTTATGGGATTAAAATGGGTCTTAACACACGTCATCAGGGATATCACTGATTCAGAATTCGCATTACTATGCTCTTATCGAATGAGGAACGACCCACAACCCTGGACAAAGGGGTTGGAATGAAAGTAGTACGGTATTGCAAATGAGCCCCGTTCCCCCGATCAATGTTGAATCCTGACATTTTGTTCATGTGCGCTCAGTAGTACCCTACATTGATTGGTGGGGCAGGGGGAGGTATTGGGGTTGAGGGTAATGTTTAGACTTGACACTAAAGAAAGCGCCATTTCATCACTCTAGAAATAACGAAAATATGACCATTACAAGGTGCACATTCTATTTTTCATTCCAACCTATTTTGTCTACCATTGCAGTTTAAAAGTTGTCAATTTCTTTATGTATTTATCATCATTTTTATAGCGATATAGTAAAGAAAACAAGGTTATGACCCTATGCTGTTTTTCTAAATAAAAAACCAACCCAGGGTAATGTTACCCATGGCGCGAGTTCAGTTGAATATCAAAAGCCATAATGGGTACTTCCAGTAGAGCATATAGTACATAAATATATATTTTTCAGCATTGTAAAAAAAAATAGAAAGGCATTCTAAGCATTATGGGAAGGTATCCACTGGCAGACATTCCCCTATTTACACTTTACATTATGGGATACAATGCATTATGGGAAGCTATAGCATAATTTCAACACTGCATTATCGGAAAGCATTCCAACCAATGTAGCATGGGAAGGCATTCCAGTAAATGCAGGATGCGAAGTCATTCCACTATTTACACTTTACGGAGCTCAAGGGATTCAAAATTCTATTGTGGTAATACAATAATAGCGTTATTTATTATAGATGGACAGACTCAGGGAGTTTCAAGTTTCAAGTTTTTTTTTGTTTATTCTAATTCACTTTTACATCAACGGTACTCATCTATCTGATAGTACATCCAAGACATTAAATATACAAACAAAACTTAATAATTATAGACAAAAAAGATATCTATGGGAGAGACCCCATAGATTGATGCAAACTAGTTTTATAGATTTAGACATACTACCTTGTTGGAAGTTATGAAATTCATCCCAGTTGCCACTTGCTGCGCAAATATCATCAACTGAGTCTGCGACAAAGTGGACTGGATGTCTCGTTTCCTGGTATACGCATAATCATATAATTGACGACTGTTCATAAGAACTTGGCGCAGAGTGCCTCTCGCCATATATTCTAGGATTATGCAAAGCGAGCCTTCAAAGAACAAAATATAATACGTTTTTTAGACAACAAATGTGAAATGATTGATGGATAGCGGGAGATGCTATGCGCACTCATACCCATACTTTTATATTTAAGCCATATTGGCCTTTGAGGTCATATTGGTTAGGGGGGTTGTCATTTTCTTCGGCAGGGGGGGGTGTCATGAATATGTCGGTGACCGGAGTCAATTTTTATGACCCTCCCTATCGCGGGCAAAAAAATTTACGACCCCCCTATCGCGGGTCGAAAATTTTGATGACCCCCTGCCCCTTCCGCCTACACAGACTCAAGACAAATTATTCATTGCCGGAACAAAGACAAGGAGCGCACCAAAACTTTAGAGTGAAGAAAGTGTGCATTAAAATTCTGATCGCGTGTCTAAAGAAGGTCACAAAATTATATAATGCAAACATTTTGCATTATATAACGAAAGATTGTGCGCACAATTTGATTGTTAAATTAAAAGAATGCGCTTAATAACCCTTAATAATTCTATACCCCCCTATTTTGGGTGTTAAAAACTCTAGCCCCCCTATGTTTGGTCTTAAAATTCTATGTCCCCCCAGAATATTCACGACCCCCCCTCCTTCCGAAGAAAATGACAGTCCCCTTAGAAACATAGGTGATCATAGACATGTGCGTAAGTGTGATCAAATTTGCTCAAAACCCAAAACTCCACGAAACTACGAGGGCACTGATAGTCATTAGAGAGATTGCGAAATTTACGTGAAACGGGAACGAGAACGGCAAGCTACATTAGTCGAAAATCGGTTATTATGCCCTCTAGAGGGTGAAATCTATTGTGAATTGGTCAATCGTGGAATTACCGTAAGGCGATTACGTTGCGGTTGGTAGCAAAAAATGACGTTCCAAAATGACAAAAAAACGCATTATAAAATGCAGAAAAATGTTATGTTTATCATATTATGAATCGAATCAAAGTATCCTAATAGAACAAGTAGAGTCCGACATGTAATAAAATCCATTTTGGGGGTTAAAATCTGATCTCGTATAGACAAGAAGAAGTGAACAAATTTCGATTTTTTTCGACGCGAATTCGAACTGGCAGATTGCCTATTCATTTGTGTGTGGAAAATGCCGTCCAAAAATCAGCTTGCGAAGAGGCGTTTTAGGCAAGATTGTGTCGTGTTACGGCATAAATGCGGTATAATGGTATGTTTGGGACGGGGAACAGAAGTTCGTGCAACGCTATTTTTCGCCTTGTTTTTTCGTTGTGCATTAAACAGCTGTCAAAATGTTTTGCTTATGGATACTATTCAGCAAACTCCAAAATGTTTTTAAAACATGATAATGCATGTGCTTTTGATAACATATCGATGTATGTTTATATAAAAATCATGAAAACTCGTATTATACTGCAAAAATAATACGACAACATTTTAAGCCAAATTCGAAATGCTTTAGTAAAATATCATTTGGCAAACATATTTAAGTGTCTATTGTGTTAGAACGTTTATCAGCAAATTTAGAACAAAGAGTTTTTTGAATGTTATTAAAACTTTTAATGCCCTTGACCCTCACATAACCTTTAACCGGACATTTAACGTTTTCTGTAATATATTTGTTTGCTGGGTAGTAATCGAACTATAGGCATATTAGATTATCTATTTTCATTTTGCTTTAGAAAGTAAACAGGGTATTATTTATATGATAATGGAGTTTGTTTCTGGTTATTCGAATAATATACACCAAGACTTCCTAGGCATCCAACACCAAACTCTGTTTAGATTATTTAGACAAACACGTGTGAACATAGGCCTATACTCATTTTCCAATAGCCCGCAAAACTCAAATATCGCTAATCTGGACTGAATGCTTAGAGCATTATAGAAACAGCCAGTCGTATTTGCATATCAATACCGAGGAAAGTAGTTGGATGAAAGAAGATAATATTCTCTGGTTCGATGCACCCAAGTTGAATCAATGGGTGCTTCCTATTACCTTTAGATTATTTGTCTCAGTATAGCGCCATCATGATTGCAATTGCGTTTACACGTAGTCTTGGTTCAGACTCTATGCGGCTATCACGAACATACTAGGAACGACGGGCGTTAGGACCGACACAAACTGGTTGTGCAGGAGGCTAGTTTGGATGTGAACGGGACTATGACGTTCTACCGCAAAATGCAGAAATCCGTAACCCGTATGGCGTTTGCAGCGAACGCCTCTCCGCAATCTCTCTATTTAAATCGATTGACCGGATAAAGAAACTTGGGCAGCAGCTCCTAGTACACCTTGTCTGATGGTTATATTGAATGTAAGTAGCACATGTGGCATTATTGAACTGTCTTACAAACAACAGCTAGCCTGGATTTATTGGGGTGTTTGGTTCCCAAAATATGGATTTGCTTTGTAAAGAATAATGTACCACATCCAATTTGGTCCCATAGAACTACCGGTTAGGTACCGATGACTCTTTTTAAAACATCACTCCCTGCAGATGTAATAAATTCTAACAAGCATAATAATTAATAGTTGCATAGTATTTAAGTTAGGCGTGCAGCCTAATTAAGTTAGGCGTGCAGCCTAACTTATTTCTTTCTTGCCGTTTCTTTCTTTCTTTCTTCTCACAATTTGCTACTACTTCCGCATCCTTGATTGGATTTCGACCAAACTTAGTCACAAGCAGTATTGGGTAGCTGGCTACAAAAGTTATGGGTTGTTTAACGTCAGAGGTCATCCAAGGGGTCACAGGGGTCAAAAAAGGTCCTTTTAACCGAAAATGCTCCGATTGAGCTGAAATTTAAATGCAATGATCCTTATGACATTCTAAACATGTTTAAAACATTGTAAAATTTATTTAAGGTGATTAAGGGGCCATAAAGGGGTCAAAGGTCAAGTTTTCCAAAATGCTCCAATTGAGCTGAAATTTAAATGCAATGATCCTTATGACATTCTAAACATGTTTAAAATATTTTGAAATTTATTTAAGGTCATTAGGGGCCGTAAAGGGGTCAAAGGTCAAGTTTTTCAAAATGCTCCAATTGAGCTGAAATTTAAATGCAATGATCCGTATGACATTCTAAACATGTTTAAAATATTTTAAAATGTATTTAAGGCCATTAAGGGGCCATAAAGGGGTCAAAGGTCAAGTTTTTCAAAATGCTCCAATTGAGCTGAAATTTAAATGCAATGATCCTTATGACATTTTAAACATTATAAAAATATTTTTAAATTCATTTAAGGTCATTAAGGGGTCATAAAGGGGTCAAAGGTCATGTTTTTCAAAATGCTCCAATTGAGCTGAAATTTAAATGCAATGGTCCTTACGACATTCTAAACATTTTAAAATAATCTTAAACATTTAAAGGTCATTAAGGGGTCATAGGGTCAAAGGTCAAGTGTTCCAAAATGCTCCAATTGAGCTGAAATTTAAATGCAATGATCCTTATGACATTGTAAACATGTTGAAAATATTTTAAAGTTCATTTAAGGTCATTAAGGGGCAATAAAGGGGTCAAAGGTCAAGTTTTAAAAATGCTTCAATAATGGCTGAAATTTAAATGCAATGATCCTTATGACATTTTAAACATTTTAAAAATATTTCAAAATTCATTTAGGGTCATTTAGGGGTCATAAAGGGGTCGAAGGTCAAGTTTTTCAAAATGCTCCAATTGCGCTGAAATTTAAATGCAATGGTCCTTATGACATTCTAAACATTTTAAAATCATTTCAAAATTCATTTAAGGTCATTAAGGGGGTCATACAGAGGTCAAAGGTCAAGTTTTTAAACTGCCAGCTTTCCACGATCAAGGTATATTAAAACGGCAATTAACTAGATCTGGTTACAGATCTGGACCTAGCCGGGGCCGGAAATGCCAGTCTTAACTTAAAGTTTCACCTTTGACCGGCTATTATGGACATCTCACACCATTAATGGTGCATCACTGTAGCATGTAGGAGCTTTATCCGTCTTCCATAGGCTGAGATACAGCTACTTTTCCGTAATTTTAAACATATTTTTGCAAATTTGACGTTTTGACCTCCTTAATGACCTTTGACACCAATATAAAAAAAACTCATATACACCGAGAAAATGCATTGTTACAGTTTAAATTAAAAAAATATACTATGCTTAGTTATGGAGATAAAAATTCTTAAAGTTATTTAGCTTAAAACCGGAAATGACGTATAAATGACCTTTGACCAAAAAATAAAAATACCGTGCATACATCGGGTAACACTAATGCATATATGAAGTTTATATCACTCTGGTCTGGTTACGTTTTGAGATTTAAAATAATGATGATGATTTTTGGTTTTTGACCAGAAGTGACCCCTTAATGACCTTTGACCCCGAAACTGTAGACACCCCAAAGACCCTGGTTGGTAGAAATGCATGTGTGCTAATGACAACACTCTGCTATGTAATTTGTAAAAGCAGTGATTTTTTGAATATTTTTAGCTTTCAGACCGGAAATGACCCCTTAATGACCTTTGCCCAAATTCTGTGAATAACTTATAGGCACTGGATATAGCCGATGCATGTGTAAGTGACATCATCGTACTATGTAATTTGTGGCAGAAGAAGCATTTTGAAGATATTTCGTTTTATACCGGAAATGACCCCTTAATGACCTTTGACCCCAAATTTGTGAATATCCTATAGACATTGGATATAGCCGATGCATATGTGCAAGTGACGTTATTGTAGGATGTAACATGTAGGAGAAGAATCATTTTGAAATGTGTTGCCAGAAGAAAGAAAGAAGCAGAAGAAGAAAGAAGAAAGATCCGATAGCATCACAAGACCTAGCCGGTGTCCCGGCTAGGTAATGAAACAGTCCAGCACCCAGCACAGTATTGCTGCTTGATCAGATCGTCACAATCATCCGCCTAACTTACCTTGCAAAGGGCACAGTTGCTCTAGTAGTGTTTTTCATTTAAATAAAAAACGAATGCACTGTACAAATGTTTAGGGTACGATAAAAAGCGTCATCGGTAACTTTTCGGGCATCGATGGCGCTATATGACCAAAAAAGGTGTTGTGCCTAAGTTTTACGTGGATCTTATTAATGCACCCTTAGCACACTGAGAATGTGGACCATATACGTTCTTTGTCTTCAGCATTTGGACCAATTTGACAAATTGCACATATAATAGGTCGACTTTTTGGTTTCGTTTTATCCCGGGAGATGGGAACCTTGGGATACAGGCATGCAAACATAGGCCCCTAAGCTTCATGAAATTTTTTTTTAAAATCTAAATATCTAAGAAAATCTTAAATGAAGCTAAAAATATAATACTTTGGAAACAGAATCACATTACCTCTCACAACGCAGCCTGCTAAATACTCTAACACGTTCGGATGATTTTTGAACTTTTTCATTAGGTTCAGCTCTCTACGGAGGTCTTCTTTTTCAGATGTCGTTGCGCCCTCTACAGGTATAAAAAGAGAACTTACTTAACCCTCACAGCATTTGGGAAATAACTACATAGCTAGATTTTTTTTAATGTACACGAAACCTCTCTCGTGGGGCTACGATGAGTCATATCCACTGTGAATGAATAACCTCATCATTTTAATCACAATTGGGCACATTTCCCCTTCACTGTTATGCTTATTTTGATAGTGTGGTTCAAACAAGTGCAACAATGCAATTGAGATGAGGAAACAATACTGTTTAAAACGTTATATAAATGTTGTGTGTTCAGTGACGGGGGTGTCAGAAATCAACTAATTTTACGCACATTTGCCGATAAAACAAAATCAATTTTTATTTATTATTAGTGACCCATTCCATGTCAACTCCAGGGATGTGCACCGCAGCACCTCTTCAATTTTTTTCTTTTTCTGTGTGGTGGTAGATATTGATGAGAAAGTAAAATTCCGAACATTTGAGCTTCATACTCCATTTCATTTTCCCGTGGCATCAATTTGAAATTTAGGGGGGTCAGCGTAAAAAATGTGTCGCAACGCGAAACACAACGTTTGGAGGTCCATATATGTATAAAGGGAACCATTTACAACTTTGAAAAGTATGTATTCTGGGGTACTTATTTGTGTAGAATTCAAATCTGGCATCAAAAAACTTGTAACTCCTTTACTTTAAAAGATATAGGGCCCTCAAAATGCAACTTCGTCCATCCAGGACCAACTTTGGGGGGTCAAAACTTCAAAAGTAAAAATAATTTTAATGTCCATTTTTTTGCCAGTCAGAGCCCTTTGGTAGGACATTACTCTTATCCAATATTGAGCCTATTAGAATACTTTTAGCTGATATATTACCCATGCAAAACCCCAATTGTACATTTTTTGTACATTTTTACCCCCCTGAAAACCAATGTCAGACATTTTGCCCCACCATCAACTTCAGGTATGTTGACGATATGTCCTTGGACAACATTTCTGAGAGATATTGGCTTTGGGACTCGATGGCTTCAACACATCAGTAAGGTTTGCATTCTCCATAGAGTTGTACACATTTTTGATTTCGCATGTATAATGACACATCCCTGGAGTTGACATGGAATGGGCCTAGTATTATTTTATTTTTTTGGGGAGAGGTTAGAGTCCTGACGAGGACATTTTCCCCCATGCTCCTCCCTCTGTCTCTCCGCCACTGAGCGTGTTCCTAGTACAATTTCATGTAGACCCAAAAAAAGGGATTTCGACATTGGTCTCGTAAACATAATAGCAATCATTATAATAAGATTAAACAATACCTTTTGTAGTTTTAACGACCACTTTAGTGACAACGCCCGATTTTGTGATCATCTTTGTCTCAGCTAGCCACACTACACCATATTGACCACTCCCTAATTCTTTCATGAATCGAAGGTGATCACCTGTAATTTCACAGGCTTTCACAGGGCGTTGAGGTGGTAAAGGGGTAAGATATCCTGTATCTTGAGGCTGTGTTCGCGTGGAAATGTTGTGACGATTATGGCTTGGTTTTAAATTGACTTCGTGATCAGCATTCGGCTCAAAAGTTGGATTTGAATGGACTGCGTTATTTGTATTGTTTTCCTTCTTACCAACTGGAAAAATTTAAAAATATAGGTACATTTTATTAAATCGGTTAAGCCGTTTGACGGTCAATTAACGCAGTATAAAACAGCAAAAGTGATTCAATCGCGTGTTTAAGTGGCCCTGTGGTATTCTGTGATCGATTTATAATTTATATAAAATGCATCCTTTACCTGCATTTCTACGTCTCCAACAGTAAAATACGCAGGCAACAATAACACCAAATATCATGGCTGCTACGACAGGGATTATCCAATATGTTGGGTTGGTGGCTATAGTGATAAACAGAAAATAGCTATTTTAACTTTATACAAGATGTCAAGTCAGCTGACCGTGGCGTATCCAGAAGGCCCTTACCCCCCTCCCCGGGGAGGGGGTGGGAGTGAGATAGGTTTGTGCCGTCCTGAAGAAATAATACAGGATGGCGCCCTACCTTACTGAAGCCATTCGTGGACCATTTTTACTATTATTGTATGCCTAATTATGAAGGTGTACGTATGTCCAAAAGAGAAGACAAAACGAGCACTTGTTTATCCGTACGTAGGGTGTCTGCTCATAAGTTGAACATTGAAGATCCAATTTGAAGCTATTTGGTGCATCATTTTTCTCTTTTTTTATCCATGCGCAGAGTGTGTCTGAGGGGGTATGTTCCCCCCTCATAAGTTGGACATTTTGTCAAATGAAGGTCCAAATTTAAGCCGTTTCGTGCATCACCTTTTACTTGTTTATCCTTAACCCTAATAGCCTCAGGGCTTGTTGGCGACGGAAAGGGAAAGAAAGGAATAAAGAGAGAAAAGAAAGAAAGAAGGAGTTTGTTCTGGGTGGGATTTGAACCCGAGACCCATCGCATGCCCAGCACACGGTCGGCCACACCTTGTCACGGGTCTTTGGCTTCGCTGGCCTGCGAAACCGTGGGATGCACGGTGCACAGTGACATCGCCCCGATATCTTCATGGTAGAAATCGCCATGGTAGGTTGAATCCACAGCCACCCATGGCCATTTTATTCGGACCTTATGAGATGCATAATTAGCGAAGTGACCTGACTAAGGCTACCGACAATAGCCGGGGTAATTGATTTCTCGCTGTGTGAGTAAGCTTGTATACGACATTGCGGTCAATGGTCATCATCTGCCTCCACTTGAGTAGCAAGTGCAGCTACTGCGCGCTGTCCATACAGGACCAACGCAATATAAAATAGAGTTTCGGTCAGATTTTAAGTTCAAAGCGCACGGCCAATTTTCAAAGCGCACGCTATAAACGAATATCATATCTGTTCAACACGTATTCTCAAGTGTATGAGACCACATCTGGTTTATTGAGACGAAATCATTTACGGGAGATATTCATCATTTTCTAACCCGGTATCCGAAGATTTTCGTCTGATATCAAAATCGTGCATAGCAATTCACGTATATCGATCCCGTGTATTCATTTCTGTGTCTCTGCTGCACCAAATAATTATTAGCCAGGTGATGTTGGTGTGCCGTGAGATGCACGCACGAACGGCGCATATAGACGAATCCAACGAGCCAAGTCATGGTCAGGATTTGGTCGGACATCTTTGGGTAGCCGCTAGTAGCAACCTGGTGTTTTGAGCGTCCAATTGTGCAAATAAAAGCCGCCTAACACCTAGAGAAGATGCAAGGACGAGGAGGGTTAATAGAATAATATCTAATAATATATATAATAGAGATAATTCCGCAGGTAATCCCGTCGCATCTATTCATACATATAAACTGGCCTCAAAAAGAAACTTATATTTTTTCACAAGGTCATATCTTGAAATCCTGTGCATCACAATGAACCAAATTTACACACAGGATTACTTCAATACTCCACTCTAACGACATGTCAGTATCCAAGCAGTTGCACAGCCGAAACAACAGCAAAATGCACTGATATGGAACAACATACTGGACCCCATGTCACAGCCCAATAATTTCATTCAGAGATTAATTTCAAAGCTACTCAATAATCAAAGCACACAACGGTGAAGGTCAGATTCGAGCTCAGCACCTGTGTGATCCTATTGCTATGCGTGAATGAGTTTGTGTGGTAAGTATGGGTTTGTATGGGGTGTTCTCTTAGCTGATCTTCATTTTTGAATCCTGCAGTCTTTTAGAGGTTATGTACAGGCTTTCTGTCTAAATTGAAGTTTCATCCTGTGTTTGATATGCCACGTTTAACAACTGATCAGCGTTGGAGGGCAGTTGGATGGTTCGAGGCTGGCGTTACACAAAAGACCATTGCTGAACGTCTAGGCTGTTCACAACCTTGCATTTCAAATCTAATCAACCGGTATTTGGCAACAGGGACTGTGGACGATAATCCTCGTACCGGGCGACCAAGAGTTACAACGCCCAACCAGGACCATTACATTGTCCTGCAACATTTGAGGGACCGTTTTCGGACGACAGCAGCAAGAACAGCTGCTGAAACAGTTGGAGTCTGGTCTGGAGTGGAATAACCACCAATGAGAGAACTGAGCTAGTGACAATTGCAGGAAACTTAACTGCACAGCGATATGTCGATGAAGTATTGGAGCCTCATCTGATAACTTTCATTCGGGCGCATCCTGCTGTTTCCATATTTCAACAGGACAACGCCAGGCCTCACACAGCTCGGCTTACCACCATTTCTAGAAGAGCAGGACATTGAACTCTTACCATGGTGCTCTTGTTCCCCGGACCTTAATCCGATTGAACAACTGTGGGATGAGCTCCAGCGACATGTTTCGTCAAGGAACAATCCGCTTGTTAATGCACAAACACTCAGAGCAGCTCTACAGGAAGATTGGAACAATCTCCCCCAAGCCTGCATCAGAAACCTGGTGGAAAGCATGCGTAGAAGATGCAATGAATGCTTCCGAGCACATGGTGGACACACACATTATTAATGTCTGTGTTTGGGCAAGTGACATTACATTCATTTCAATTTGTTTTGACTTCTTAATGTGCCTTAAACTCTTTGCTGCCGAAATTTCCATTCTGTGACATGTGATACAGTAAGCGGTTCCATGCCAGTGCATTTTGCAATTGTGTCAGTAAGGTCACCGTTTAGATATTAACATGTCATTAAAGTAGAGTATTGAAGTAATCATGTGTGTAAATTTGGTTCATTTTGATGCACATGATTTCAAGATATGACCTTGTGAAAAAATATAAGTTTCTTTTTGAGGCCAGTTTATATAGTCCTTTTGTTTGCAAGTACATCAATGCATAGATACTGCTTGTAGTTAATCCGATTATTATGTCACTTCAACAGCGAATAGACCAGCTGTGTGTTTTGTCGAAGGAACTGTATTGTGTTGTAAACTTTATTAAATCTTTCTTTTGTCTACCTGTGTTTTCGCGGAAGGTGTAAAACGGGTGATGAATGCAGTTTAAAATTTCTGCCAAGGCCGAATCATTTCACATTTTGAGTGCATTGTAGCCGACGGCTACCCAACTAAAGGCTGCTAGTCAGGTGTAGGAATGCGTGAATTTGGATTCCTCTATAATCAAGAAGTATTTTGTAGTACACGGTATGGTTAGAGTTAAGGAAGCATATATTGAGTTTCGATAGTGGTAACGTAATCCTAACAGCCTCAGGCCTTTTTGGCGACGGGAAGGAAAATAAGGAAGGAATAAAGAGAGAAAAGAACGAAATACGTTGTTTGCTCTGGGTGGGATTCGAACCCGAGACCCCTCGCATGCCCAGCACACGGTCGGCGACACCTTGCCACGGGTCTTGGGCTTCACTGGCCACTTGCGATTGCGTCATCACACCACGTCGGATGCACGCACGAACAGCGCATACATCAAGTAGTATTTTGTAGTACACGGTACGGTTAGGGTTAAGCAGGAGGTGGTGTCTGAGGGGGATGTTTTCCGAATTTGGAAAATTTGCCAAATGAAGATCCAAATTGAAGCCGTTTGGTGCATCATTTTTCTCTTGTTTATATATAAGCAGAATGGTGTCAGATGGGGTATGTCCCCCGTAGAAGTTGGAAAACGTTGCCAAATGAAGGTTCACATTAAAGCCATTTGGCTCCAAATGAATGATGAAGGTCCAAATTGAAGCCATTTGGCTGAGACTAATTCATATATACTAGTTTCAGCCATTTGGTGCATCGTTGTTTTTTTACTTGTTTATCGATACGCAGGGTGTGTCCGAGGGGGGTGTTCACCAGAAGTTGAAAATTTGGCCAAATGAAGGTTCAAATTGAAGTCATTTGGTGCATCAATTTCCACTTGTTTATCTATTAGGCCAGTAAAAATCAGCCCCAAAATCTCCAAAGGTCAAAATAATTGCAACATGAATTCTATTTTCGGAAAATGTTGCTCTTAAATCTCTATTGTAACATACTCAAAGTCTACCAAAATCAACCTCTGCGAAAGATGTGTAAAGTTGACTTTTTCAAAATGGCAGCCAAAATGCCGTACAAAATAGACAGTTGTGATTTCAATATTATATGAGTGTCCATATGGGAATTGGGTGACATTTTGACCTATAAATGCTCTTATGCCCTAACCGTTTCATAAATATTTATTTGTCTGCGTAGTTTTTTGTTCAACATTTCAAAATGGCCGCCAAATACGTTCATTATGGGTTGTGAATACAGACAGGGCAATTAACTTTTCACCATAGAAGCTGAATCAGTATTAAAATAGTACATGTTAGTTATGAAAATGTTGCTCTTAAGTCTCTATTTTAACATACTCAAAGTCTACCAAAATCAACCTCTGCGAAAGATGTGTAAAATTGACTTTTTCAAAATGGCAGCCAAAATGTCGTAAAAAATAGACAGTTGTGATATCAATATTATATGAGTGTCGGGATGAGTGTCCATGTGGGAATTGGGTGACATTTTGACCTTCAAATGCTCTTATTCTCTTACCGTTTCATAAATATTTATTTGTCTGCGTAGTTTTTGTTCAAAATTTCAAAATGGCCGCCAAATACCGTCATTATGAGTTGTGAATACAGACAGGGCAATCAACTTTTCACCATAGAAGCTGAATCAGTATTAAAATAGTATACATGTAAGTTATGATCCACATATTATGTGTATCGGATACTTTAGAGTAAATATTTGAATGGTAATTAGATGGACGGTCCTAATATAACATTCAATACAGCGTTGTCAAACATTTCTCCCACAAAGAGCTACCGGTTCGATTCTAAAGGCCTATAAATCAGGGGTGATTCGAAAAGGTGATTTATTGTCAGCATGACTGCAATATGACTGTAACTTATTTTTACTGTTCCACTTGAATAGTTCTGGGGGCGACGATATACTTCGCCAGGGTCCGGGTCTCCCATATGCTTGAGGATCGCTGATGTTTGATTATGCGCTCTGATTATCAGGCAGGCGGCATCGGTTCAGGCTCGGGTGTGGCTTCGCCTATTAGGGCTGGTGGCCAGCGTTCGGAGCTGCCACTTGCGTGGAGATACAGCTATACTTCCTCGAGCAGTTGCAAGCGTGGCGGCATCCTCAGAGCCTCATAATTCCGGTCCTCGGCAGCTCCAATCCTGCCTCTCCTGGTGGATAAATCAACTCAGTATGACAGCATGACCGTTGCGTTTTACATCAACAGGAGGGGCTTGCTTGTCGGGGTGGGTCAGTCCTCATCTCTCTTGTCTAATTGAGTGGCACCTCACTCAGTAGTATGCATGTATCGGTCCATCTTTCAGAGGTTAGATCGTCCCATCAGAACCATTAGCTTCCGCCTTACTTCACCCGGGATTAAGGGCGTTAGGCCGGGACACCATGCAGGAGAGTTGGGAGGGCATATTCGGTATAATGCCTTCCCTCCCATTGCCATGATCCTTCTGGTTCTGCTGAAGGTAGCCAATTCTTGGAACTGATTACTCCTTTTAGCCGCTTTCTCTGGCCCAAGCAGTGGATTGTTCTCCGCCTCCTGGATCTTCTCGTGGGAGAACTAGTCAGTCGTCTATGCCGCGTAGATCTTCTCACAGTTCCGCCACGCCACCGGCACCAGGTACATATGGAGGTGATTAACAACCTCCACCTGACTGTTTGGCGTACTTCCGCCAGTCCATCCAGACAGCGGGCCATTAATATTCGGTTGCTGCGCTTGCTGAAAGGCAAGGCAACAGTCAACTAGACAGAATTACGATTCGCGACTTCGCCGATTCTACATGCCTCGTACCGCTTAAGCATTCAATACTGTCATTTTAGCGATTCATCATGACTTGGGGGAGGGGGTATATGACGGTCTTATCGAGTCCAGCACTTGCGGACCTCATTAAGAGCATGGTGACAGAAAGACCTCCAGTTCGCTCCCTGGTTCCAGAATGGGACTTCATGCTGGTGTTGCAGTATCTACCCAAGGCCTTCGAACCCACGGAGGACCTCTCTCGTTGCAAGACTTGACACTCAAGACTGTGTTCTTGATGACAGTAGCCTGCGGTCGACATTGTTCAGTTATGTTCTGTCTATAGACGAGCACCACCTACGCTTCACCACTGGGGTAGTCTCTATCCTTCCTCGGGCTGGGTTCCTGGACAAGAACCAGACCATGCCCTGTCCTTTACTCGTTAACCGATGTGCCTACCTGATCTGGTTCTCATTGCGGGTATATGCCATGAAACCGTCACGCCCAGTCAGGGCTCTGAGAGGGTACATTGCGCGTATCAAAGAGATCGTGGGAGGTAAGTAGAGTTGCTCAGTGTTTACCCCACTCAGAAGTGAGAGGGAAATACGCAAGCACATAATACTTACCTCTCACGAACTGAGACTGACCCGCGTTTTAGGCGTTCCATCTCTCAAGATTGTCATACGTTCACACGTAGAGGGTCACAAGAAACGTGCGTTGGTGGGGCGATATGTCGTTAGGGTTTGGTGATACCGGGCATCCCCGTTCCTCTGGGGTGTCAAAACCTTTTTCTGTGGTACAGAGGGTTTCTTGTGGTCCCAAACTATCAGTTTGTGTTTACAAGTGCTAATTATTTAATTCCATATTTAGTGATGGAATAATGACCGTTCCAGCTATTTTGGCGGCCATTTTGAAAACTTACAAGTGAGAAAAAGTGATTAATCTTATTTCAGACCCTCGAAGCATGGCTTGAAACATACGAATCGTGTGACTATTACTAATAAGTGACATAGTGAGTCTGTTTTCTATATTTTGTCCACCATTTTAATCATTTTGGAGGCCATTTTGAAAAAAATCGATTTATCCATATTTCGCAGAGGTTGATTTTGGTAGACTTTTAGTATATTGATAAGGGCACCTAATAGAAATGTTTTCCGCAAAAAAATTCCATGTTGCAATTTGTTTGACCTTTTCAGCTGATTTTACTGGCCTATATATGCTGGGGATGTCTGAGTCGAGTGGGGATGTTGCCCCCTGATAAGCTGAACACATTTGCCAAATAAAGGGCCATATTGAAACCATTTGGTGCATAATTTCGGTCTATCATTTTTACACTATTATCATTGCTTACGTGGGTGGAGGAGGCCGTTTGATATTGTGTTCCCCCATCCAAAAATGTGGAGGGGACGTGAACCCTGTCCCCCAGGATTGACGCTCATGGTACATGGTCTAGAAAATGTAGACTTCCGCCTCTCGGAAGGGGCTCACAATCCATCAGCAGGCGCTGAATCCATCTATGGCGACACGTTCCCCACTGACTTCCATTGCAACGCCAATAGAACGGCGCTATATATACCTTTGAAATAGATTGTCTGAGACAATTAGAACACAATAGATCATTGTGTCACTCCCAAAATGTGGGATAACTCCAGGAGCTATGGTTATACATCCCCGATTACACTTAGTTGGGGACCCAGTGGTGGTAATTTTTGAGGGGGTCTACACAGAGAGCTACACAAAGTTTGAGAAGTGTTCTTAGTCAATTTAGGGGTGCTGATTCAGAATCTTTTATGTGTACTAACATAAATGTAGTAAAAGGTCCTTAAATTTGTCATTGTGATTTTACCCTTTCGTTGTTAACTAGACATATCTCGAGATTAAAACAAGCAAATTGAACAGAACAAACGGCATTTCAGAGATAAGACTACTCTCTTGACGTTGATATAAGCATCATGTCACAACGGTATTTTTTCATTGCCAAAGAGGGCGCTTTTCACTTGCACAATTTCTTTTTTGAAGAAAAACAGGCAACATTACACAGCTGTAATCATGCCAATAAGTTTATATTGGTGCAAGAATTACACATTACTTTAATAAGTACACTATAATGATTGCTTTTTATAAAAATGGATTAGGTAGTTTCCATTCCGATTATTATCTAACCATTAGACAACTACGTACATAGGGCATAGATTTCAAAGCAATGTTCTATGTGTTGAACAATGAACATGCATGTTCAAAGCGGTTGCGCAATTGTGAAATGAGAGTTACGAAAGCCGTCGTCTTGACTAACCTAGAGCTAGTCAAGCCGGGTTGACTAAATTAAAGCTAGACAAGCCGGCTGGACTAACCTAAAGAATTACGGGTTTGACTGACCTGAAGCTAGTCAAGCCGGCTTGACTACTCCGCAGCTGCCTGACTAGTTAATGTTTTCAGTGTAGGACAAAATGTTTTTCAAAACGTTATTAACATAATACTATAAACGTGTTTTGGTTGTGGTCAAAGCTTGTTTTAAAAAGTTTTGAACAAAACCAAATCGCGTTTATAGCATTATTAAAATAACATCTAAATGTCGGGTTATGGTCACTAACATCTAAATGTCATGTTATGGTCATGAAAACGATTATTAAGATAATCAAAATAATCAAGAAAAGCAAGAACAACAAACAATTTGCAACTATACTCCAATTCCAGGTTCTCGACTAAATGTATTGTTCCCAATCCCGACTATATGGTTTGACATGGTAAACCAATACTTAAGCAGTAGAGCCATTTAGACCATGGTGAATAAACTAAACAAATTTTAAAGAAATAGTGAGCGAGAAAGAAAAACAGCGTAATGCCTTGAACCAAGGCTAAAAGTAGGTTACCTGTGGTTTCTTTTCAGGATATAGATCTTTTGTGCACAAATCCACGTATTCTTTTGCGATGTGACTAAGCGTGCATGGTTTGGAAACAAAATAGTGGAGATTATGTTGTCAGTAATAAACACCTCAACAGAAGAACGTTCTTACTGTTTCAGTGGTCATAAACTAAAATAATTTAACACAATGAATTAAGGTAAGTAAATATCGTATAAATATGATCAGCTTGGAAATCTCGAAGGCGTTATTAAATGACTTTAAGAAAACTCTTTTTAAGTTAATCATGAAAACTTATTATGGATGTTTTGAAAAATGCCTTTAAAAAACTCGTGAGCTTGAGACTCTACTCCCTACCCCAGCAAGGGGCTTTGACCTGGACTGCAGCAGGGGATATAAGGCGGATATCCTTGGACCCCACTCGTTTGAGCTCACAACATAACTTGCGAGTAAAACTAGTCCTAACCCCTACAAGTGAGAAAAGCGTTTGACCCTCGTAATTTCCCCTCTAAAATCAATATGTTAGACCCTCGGCTAAGTTGCTATTTTTGTATAATTCAAATTGTATTCAGAGCTATTTTGTTACGCAGTTCTCCTATACTAAACTCCCTGCGCCGTTCTCCTATGCTAAACTCCTTGCGCAGTTCTCCAATATTTAACTCCTTGCGCTGCTTTCTCCAAACTTGGTGCTATTTCCACCTTTCACACAATATATTCAGGAAGCAGGACTGCGATGCAGTTGTCCCCACTTATCTTGACAGTTGCGTTGAATCAAAATACCAGACTTCAGCAAGTCGACAGAAGAATATATTTCCTTTCTTGGAAGAAGTACGTTCTTTAACGTATTCGTTTGCAATTTCCTTTCTTTGAAGGAATTGGACTGTAAGCATAGCCCAGATCAACACTATCAACTGTGTAGAAATATGTTTACCTTTTCTTATATACCAGGCCCTGGGAAATCCCAAGTATTAATACAAATGATGAGAACTTGGAAATTCCCAAGCCTTAATTATAACATTAACCTTTCTCATTACATCACTTCCTTAGGGGAATTCCATTGCATCACTTTTCTTTTACAACCTCAGGGGATTTCCAAATATTCCAAATTAGAAATGATTCAATTTGTTTTTGATCAAGTTGATGCAAGAAAGGGGAATCCCTAAAATGTCTCACTCATGTAACTTTGTAAACAAAGATAATCAAATTACTGAGGGCACATCACAATTTTCACTTTTGTTTGCAGATTTAGTATTGCTATATAGTTCAAGAGTGTCAAGTGTCGAATCAGGTAACTTAAGTCAAAAATGAGTCACTAAACCTTCCTCCACCCCTCCCCGCATGCTCGTCACAGATGGTTGATCATCGAGACTTACAATTTGCCAACGTGCAGTTACTTTTTTTCTCCTAAAATATCCCCTGATGCTTAATGATATTTCTTGTGCAATTGGCCACAACCAATATTGTAGCATCAAGGGGTCGTCTACTTCTCATTGTCTAATTGAAATTCTTGATGCTTTTTCAAAGGTACTGACAAAGGATATACTGTAGGAATCCTAGTTATGACGGACTTCTCCAAGGCATTTGATTGCATCGACCATACTTTAGCTATGCAGACACTCCACGAGCTTGGTGTCAGAAGCGAGTTACTGTCAAGGATTATAAACTTCCTCACAGCTCGTCGTCAACGGGTGCAGTACCATTCTGACAGAGCAGGACTCTCCCATGTGGTGTCCCACAGGGCACTAAGCTCGGCCCATCAAATTTCTTGGTGTGATCAACAATGCTTCTGGGGAGTCTCTGACTAAAAGCTTTAAGTATGTTGATGATCTCACCCTTGAAGAGTTTTGTCCTGCCAGCAGTGTCAGCCAGATTGGATCTCATGTTGAGGACTTGGATGCTTGGGCAAAATGCCATAATCTCAAGCTCAAGTCGAGTATTAAAGTGCAAGGTAATGCAGGTTTGCTTCATGAGGGAACCATATAACCCTCCTTGCCTTCAAATAGCTTGGATTAAGCTTGAGGTGGTGTCTCAATCTAAGCTCTTTGGGGCTGACTGTTCAGTTCAATCTTGGCTGGAATTCTCAGGTTAGATATGGTATCAAAAAGCAGTTGAAGTTTCAGCATGCTCTCGCGTCTCAAACCCTTTGGTGTTCCAACTGGTGACCTAGTCTCTAATTATATTGGTTATGTTCGCCCAACATGTAAATACAGCCCCTGTCTGGCATTGTAATATCACCAACTACCAGGCACACTAATTAGAGAGCTTTAGAGCGCAACCAAAAGAGGGCTTGCCGCATTATCCTTGGTGCTAATTACTCATCCTACACAGATTCACTTGATCAGATGGAACTCCCAACTTTAAATAGAACATTACATCTTTGTTCCCAGTTTGCTTAAAAATGTGTCGAATTTGATAGGTACTCAGAATCGTTTCCACACAATATGAGGACCCACAATATGACCCTTGGACAGTGTAATAAGTATCAGGGGCCAAAACTAAAACAAAAAGATATGGGAAAAGCTCAATACCCTATCTCACTCACTTGATATTAGTGCATCTCATCATGTTCATATTCAGCTGGTGTGTTTTAACTGTGATTTAATGACAGCATTTTATCTTGATGTATCTAATTTGCCCTTATAATTTGGCTGGTCCAATTTATGTGCAATATTTTGTGAATTTTATTAATCAATTACTGTTTTATTAAATTTTTTTTGTGCCTCTGTGGTGTTGTGGTGTATGTGTATGGTCTGACCCTGTTTCAAGTTTTCTTTGGCAATATCAGTTACTCTGTTAAGCCTATGCTTAAAATTGGAGACATAATCCAACAAATTGATATCTAATTTCTCATTGAGCCATTTTTCTTTCAACAACTTTAAGGGCCGGCGCACTGTGTGTCCAAACACTAACTCAAAAGGACTAAATCCTAAGGTTTCCTGAACAGCTTCCCTGGCAGCAAACAACAACCAGTGTACTCCCTCATCCCAGTTCCTCTGAAATTCCAAACAGTATGTCCTGATCATGTTTTTCAATGTTTGGTGGAACCTTTCTAGTGCACCTTGTGATTCTGGATGGTAAGCACTTGAGGTATACTGTTCTATACCTAATTGATACATGACCTGCTGAAATACTCCAGAAGTAAAGTTTGATCCTTGGCCTGACTGTATGGACTTGGGGTGCCCCACAAATTTGAAGAACTTGGTTATAGCTTTCACTATTATCACTGCTTTAACGCGTATTGACGCGCACATAATTGTCAGAAGGTATTGATTACCTGACTTAGTCTTTGGTAGGGGGCCTACACATTCAATAATAACCCTACTAAATGGTTCATCAAAGGCTGGAATTGGCTTCAATGGAGCAGGAGGTATTTTCTGATTTGGCTTCCCTACTACTTGGCATATGTGACATGTTTTGCAATATTCAGAAACATCTTTTTTGAGAGTGGGCCACCAGAAATGTCTCAGAATTCTTTCATGAGTTTTCTTAACACCAAAATGCCCTGCCATGGGACTATCATGTGCTATGTTAATTACTTCAGTGTGGTATACTTTTGGTACCACAATTTGGTGCACTACCTTCCACTCTTCATCGGCAGGTACATCAAGAGGGCGCCATTTTCTCATTAGCACATCATCTTGTTTGTAAAAACAGACAGAACTTTGTTCTGCTTCTTCTAGGGTCAATGCCCTTTGATTGATCTCTTTGAGTTCTGGGTCATTTTGAATCAGCTTGTCATGACTTAATGGGTATTTCATGTTTTCCCCAATTTGTTCATGCTCAGAGGCTGTGTCATTTTGAGGGGTCTTTTTATCCCCTGGAGAAGGAAGTTTATCAGACGATGGTGGACTACGTTATTCACTGTGGCAACAGCCAGTATCGTAAACAAAACAGACAATATGACGGCAACACTGCCTGGACATTGGACGCCCCGTGCCGAGTTGTGTTTTTAGCTCTATTGGCCCTGTTACAGAAAAAAAAAATGCACAAAATATATTCCTCAGTGAATGTATAAATTTTCACATAAAAATAAATATTTTGGGATTCAAAATGAATGTGAAGAAAAAAAAATATAGCCGGGAGTGAGCGGGACTCGATCTCGGGACCCTATGCACCGCAGGCGACAACGTTTACCATTACACCACGCTAACCGTGATACACAATGGGGGAAAATTTTAGGTATATATCATAAACATACCGTGCGTTATTCATACAAAACATTCAAAAAACAGTACTTGCAATGAGGTTCACTGGCGAACCTCAACGGATTTAGACTAATAAAATAGTGCTTAATAACATACGTACAGTTTTGGAATAATTTGAGACATTTTTGTGTTTACGTGTAAAACCAATGACGACGTCAAACTTAAGCCAATCTTGGCCGGCCCCCCTGGAAGTTTATCTTCTTTCTCATTCAACTTTGACACACATTGTCTTCCAAATTGTAGCCTAAGTCATCAATTTGGTTGTCCTCAATTGTTTCTAATGAGGCCTTCTTACTCATTGCCCGTGTAACTGCACATGCGGGAAATAACTCCTTTTCCTCACTACTATCATCCTGTAAACAGGGCTTATCTGTGACTATTGGGTCAGGAAAAACCTTCCCCCCCCCCCTGCCAAATCATTTCCTAGCAACATGGACACTCCCTTGACTAGCAATTCATTCCTAACTCCTATGGTTACAGGACCAGAAACGAAGTCAGATTTCAAGTTAATTTTGTGGAGAGGTACATTAAGTATTTCCATCCCAATACCCTGGATCAAAGCATTACCTGCTGAAATATCCTCATTAAAGGGCAAAGTTCCTTCCAGAATCACAGAACGTGTACAGCGTGTGTCTCGCACGATCTTAATGGGCTTTGGACTACCATTATCACCTAGTGATACTACTCCCTCTAACACAAATGGTTCAAATTCCCCACACACCTTGTCTGTGTCACCTCCCTTTTGTGGGAATTCTTGTTTCTTGATTTCACTGACTTGTTTCTTTGATCCAAATAACACTGCACAACCTACAGTATTACTAGTAGTTTGCTGCTGTTTTTGTGAGTCTTGTCTGCCTTTTAAGAAATAACACTGGTTCATTGTATGCCCTGGTCTCTTACAGTGAGTACAAGTCACTTTGGATTTAAATTCAGTCCCGAATCTTGATTTGTTACTTGAACTTCCTGAGGTCCCTCTACCTCCAGCACTATGCTGTGAATTAGACTGAGATCTCCCTTCTTGTGTACCACCCTGATTTGCTCTAGGTTGGTTATGGCTGAACCTGCTTGAATAACTTCTGTTATGACTAAATTTACTTGAATTCAACTTGTGCGTCAAGCCATAGTCGTCAGCCATTGTCGCCGCCTCATTAAGCGTCTTAATTTTGCTAGCGCTTTCATCCAAATGGGTTTTAATGTCAACGTGGACACATTTCTTGAACTCTTCTATAAGAACCAATTGCTTAAGTTGGCCGAAATCATCTTTGACTTCTTTTAAACCATGCCACCTGTCAAACATTTGTTCTTTTACTCTAGCAAATTCTACATGGGTTTGATCTGCTTGCTTTCTTGAATCTTTGAACTTTTGTCTGTATGCTTCAGGCACCAACTCATAGGCCTTAAGTACTGCCTGTTTGACTTCTTCATAATTATTACACTTCTCTATTGGTAGAGCTGAGTAAGTCTCCCTGGCCTTCCCCACAAAGCTACTTTGCAAAAGTAGGGTCCAATGCTCTTTAGGCCATTTCAAATTTGTAGCTACTTTTTCAAAATGTTCAAAGTACTCGTCAACTTCTTTTTCTTTGAATTTAGGCACAAGCTTTACGTACTTTGTAACATCAAAGCCTGACTTTGACTTTGAGGAGAAACTTGATGAGTATTTGTCACCTAGTTTTGCTAACTTCTCTTGTTCAAACTCAATTACTTTTTCTTTCAAATGTGCTTCCATTTCTAATTTTTGGTGTTCAAGCGCCATCCTTTCTTGGCGTGCTTTTTCTTCCATTTCTAGTTTTTGTTTCTCCATATCTAATCTTTCTTGTTTTTCTTTATTTTGCATATCTAGCTTTTGCATGTCCAACTGCAATTGCAATTGCATTTTCATTTTTTCCATTTCCACCTGAACTTCTAGTTCTTTCAACTTTACAGCATCCCCGATTTCAGTTTTGACCTCTTTTCTCTTGTCCAAAATGGATTCTTCAAAATACTCTTCATCAACCAAAACATTAATTAAGGCATTTTTGATTACTTGTTTTCTGTTGGCTTGCTTTACATCCGATTCATAGTATTTTGCAAATGCTAATAAATCAGGTTTCTTCAACTTATCAAACTTCTCCCAATCTATAAGTTCAAGAACCTCTTCTGCTAAGAACTCTGCCATACTGTACTTTCACTTTTAAAACTCAGTAAATTAATGTCAACTTTTTTTACAGTGTATTTCCCGGACGAGCCCCCAATTTTGTTACGAGAAAAAACACACCACATTTTACCCGAACTCACACGAATGCACAACACAAATACACTGTTTGATTTTAAGCTAACAAATCTAAGTCTTTAATTATATTTAGGCACATGCATATTTGCCTACATAGAGTTAAAGAGAGCCCTCAAGGATTATTTTCAGACTTTCTGGTTGGATGGGGTTTCATCTCTAGAGGGAGCTATTATTGATTCTCAGCAGTCTTCATCAGGTGATGAGCTAAATTGCATATTGCCTGGCGGAAAATTTTAAAGTGCCACATGTACACATGTGGCATCTTCATTGGGCAGGCTGCTTGGAAATAGAATCACGTTTGTGAATGCTGTTGGAGTATCAACACCTTGGACAAGTTTGTGCTGACAAGAAGCAGTTTGTAATTTTCCCTCCCACCCTCCCATATATTTTCTCTTGGAGGCAGCTATCTTGCCGGCAGTTTTGAGGCAGTGGTTAATCAAATCTGTGTGGGTTGGAGGAGTTCAGGTAAAGATGGAGCCATGGATTTGGGTGGTTGGCCTTTTTTAAAAGCTGAGCTATACTCAGGGAATATAATACTTCTTAGTAATATTTCTGGAGGAATAATGTTCAGTATGGACGAGTTATATGCAACCCTTGTGTCTACATACTGGGTAAAGTAATGTTATGGAATTGTGACTGCCTTAAATCATACTGTTCCTTTTTACAGGTTATGCTTTAATAGCCGTGAGCATTTGTACTTGGCAAAGCAAGATATGGCTTTGTGAAATGCCTTAAATGTAGTCCAGGATGGGCTAATTATATGCAATTATGCCTTGAGCCTGTAGATGTACTTGACAAAGCAAGATATGGCTTTGTGAAATGCCTTAAATATAGTCCATGATGGGCTAATTATATGCAATTATGCCTTGAGCCTGTATATGTACTTGGCAATTAGCAAGATACGTGTATATGGCATTGTAACATGCCATCAAGAATGTCCATGATGGGCTAATGATATGCAAGCCATGCGCCTGAAAGTTGTACCTGGCAAAGCAAGATATATGGCTTTGTGACATGCCTTAAATGTTGCCCATGATGGGATAATATGCAATTTTAAGCCGTGAGCCTGTAGATGTACTTGGCTAAGCAAAATACGTGTATATGGCATTATAACATGTCGTTAAGAATGTCCATGATGGGCTAATGATATGCAAGCCATGCGCCTGAAAGTTGTACTTGGCAAAGCAAGATATATGGCTTTCTGACATGCCTTAAATGTAGTCCATGATGGGCTAATGATATGCAATTTAAGCCTTGAGCCTGCAGATGTACTTGGCTAAGCAAGCTTGGTGTATTTGGCATTGTAAAATGCCATCAAGAATGTCGACCCATGATGGACTAATGTTATGCATGCCTTGAGCTTGAAATTTGTATATATACGTGCCAAAGCAATATATATATGACTTTGTGACACACATTAAGTGTAGTCCATGATGTGTTCGTTATATGCAATTAAGCCTTGTGTCTGTAGATGTACTTATCAAAGCAAGATACATGTATATAGCATGGTAACATGCCTTAAAGAATGTCCACGAGGGGCTTTGGGGAAGCATTCCCAGGTCTTCTCTGGAAAAAATTGCCTTGAGCATAGGCACTGGGCATGATCATTTACTGGTATAACAAGATGCATGGGAAGTGTACCTATGTAAGGTGTATTCCGTTATGAATGACTATCTACGTTGATATGTACATATTCTAACTATGATTGTTTGCTTTATTCCAGATAGAGAGCTTCAGTAGCAGCGAGTTACAGTTGTGTACGGTGCTCAATAGGATTTCGAGTCAATATTGGAGGGTTGGGGTGGGTCAGTTTGTTTATAACAAGTTCATTATTCAGCAAATAAAGTAATAAGGTTACGCAATGTTTCGGCTCTCCACAAGCACATTGTATCCAGTAAACGGGATGATTTTAAATTCCAATTTGAAATGTTGGTGATTCTAGAGTTCTTGCAATGTTCCGGACGACTGATGTAATATATCCTTATTCACTTGTCTTGCGAAAAATCAGCAAAGTCCATTGTACACTTGCTTTTACAAATCCATGCGTAAAAAAATCCTCATACGAAAATGATGATGCTTCCTCCAATCTCCTTTGCGCTGCTATCTCCACAAATATATCTCCTTGCGCTGCTTTCTCCAATAATGGTGTTTCCTTCACCAATCACTCTTTTTCCAGGGAACAGGTTTCTTTAACACAGCTCCGCTGTTGTTGTTGTTTTTGACAGATGCGTGGCCTTCATAAACCCAGCAAACTCCAGCAATTCGACAGAAGAACTTTTATCATTTGATGAGGAAGAGCACTTTCGTGTGCTCGCAATCTCCTTCGTTGCTGTATTAAAATAGCTCAATTATCGGCTATATAAACTGGTTAAAATGTACTTTTTTTTTTAAGCACGAAGACCATCACACCCATGTGGAGTTTACAATCTCCCATGACATTCTGTAAAGTCCCAGCAAAAGCCTCCAGCTGTTTATATCAGTACTCATGCAAAAAAACCATCATCTTTTCGGCGATGAGTTATACCAGCCAAGTTTTACGTCGTATTGTTATCTCATTAATTGATTTTAAATTTCGGTAATGTATATTTGTAATGTATTTGTAATATCATTTCCCATGTTTTAATGTGCCATTTTGTTGCAAGAGGAGAATAAAAGCTCTGTTTGGGGCATGAGAAACAACAAAAAATCATCTATTAATAAACCATCACTTCAATCACATTTTCATAACATTGCTGCAATCTTGAGATTTCCCAAGATTAATTATACACATTCACCTTTCACATTACATCACTTCCTGGGGGGTTTTCCTGATGGTGCAATAATGAACTGGGGATTTCCAAGTTCCAAACAAAGCTCTGACTTTGTTTACAATAATTTGGGGGGATTCCAAAATGACTTTCCACACCATTATCTTGCACGTACAAGGGGGTTTCCCATCTCATGACATACTTTCAGATTGTAAACAAAGTTAAATAATTAAATTAAATTAAATTACTCAGGGCACATCACAATAGCCATACTTTGTATACAAATTCCAAAACAATGATAGCGCAACAAGCACAAAATGTTTTACAGAAAACGTTTAGACGTCGAATTATATAAGGGGTATAAATCGTAATGACGTTTAAAAATATTTTATTAAACTTCCTATTAGACATTTTAACATGTTATGTAAATATTGATAAAATCATCTTGCCAAAATATTTAGCACAGAAAGGTTTACAGTCAAACTTTTCATATAAAACGTCTGCATGAACTTGAACTTTATTAAAAATCATTAATAACGCTTTGACGCAAAACATATTATGTTATTAATGTTTGTTGGGATGTGATTAAATGATGCTTGATGTTACCTTAATTAATGGTTTTAGTCATCAAAACTTACTTATAAATAGCAAATGAATATTATGTGTTATATCTGTCTCAAATATAATCATTTTTGTATGCGGGATGGGATATGCGGGTGTTTATTTCAGTGAATTATTTGACATTGTTTCGAGTGAGAATTCAGCCCTTGACACCTTTGAATACACTGTCACCGCGATAGCAATAACTGCCATACACAGTAAAATAGTAAAATTTTAATTTAAGTTTGTAAAATTACAAATAACATCATACAAACCTAAGCTGGGTCTTCCGCAAACAACATTGAAACTTGGTTGATCTAAACAACGTAGTTTGGTCCCTCCTGTCTCAAGTACTGTGACATTCACGCAAAATGAATATTGCACATCACTGGAACACGTCGTAGTTGCTGGCAAAGTTACAGTCAATGCATCATCCTCTGTAACTCTGAACACAGTTATTGGCGATCCCGAAGGAAATGTCTCTTGTTTTGTTTCGAATAACTCCACCAGTTTCGTACCATTACTATCCCGAAAATAGAACAGAAACTCCAAACTTCTTGTAACTGATTGATCCGTTTGCAGCGCAAGAATAATGTTAAATGTTGTAGGCTGTTGTGTTACAAACGTTATATTCGCTTCGGCGAAGCTAAAACTATGGATATCTACAACTGGATAATGATAATAAAACCAAAACAAATAGGTAGTAACATATTATATAATATCATCTAATGCATAATTTAGTTGTACAGAAAAAAAATTAAATGTTACATGTTTTTATCAGTAACTGCCAGTTTCATGCTAGACATTCGTATAGAATGGCAACAATCATCAGACTGGTATAAACAAGTTCATTTTACAACAACAAAAACATTATTGATCAAGGCAATACATAAAATAAGTTATTGATTGGATACATAATACATAACTTATATATAAATACTCTTATACACCTATATTTGGTATATTCTTCTCAAACCTGATTTTGTCATTTTAACATGTTATGTAAATATTGATAAAATCATCTTGCCAAAATATTTAGCACAGAAAGGTTTACAGTCAAACTTTTCATATAAAACGTCTGCATGAACTTGAACTTTATTAAAATCATTAATAACGCTTTGACGCAAAACATATTATGTTATTAATGTTTGTTGGGATGTGATTAAATGATGCTTGATGTTACCTTAATTAATGGTTTTAGTCATCAAAACTTACTTATAAATAGCAAATGAATATTATGTGTTATATCTGTCTCAAATATAATCATTTTTGTATGCGGGATGGGATATGCGGGTGTTTATTTCAGTGAATTATTTGACATTGTTTCGAGTGAGAATTCAGCCCTTGACACCTTTGAATACACTGTCACCGCGACAGCAATAACTGCCATACACAGTAAAATAGTAAAATTTTAATTTAAGTTTGTAAAATTACAAATAACATCATACAAACCTAAGCTGGGTCTTCCGCAGACAACATTGAAACTTGGTTGATCTAAACAACGTAGTTTGGTCCCTCCTGTCTCAAGTACTGTGATATTCACGCAAAATGAATATTGCACATCACTGGAACACGTCGTAGTTGCTGGCAAAGTTACAGTCAATGCATCATCCTCTGTAACTTTGAACACAGTTATTGGCGATCCCGAAGGAAATGTCTCTTGTTTTGTTTCGAATAACTCCACCAGTTTCGTACCATTACTATCCCGAAAATAGAACAGAAACTCCAAACTTCTTGTAACTGATTGATCCGTTTGCAGCTCAAGAATAATGTTAAATGTTGTAGGCTGTTGTGTTACAAAAGTTATATTCGTTTCGGCGAAGCTAAAACTATGGATATCTACAACTGGATAATGATAATAAAACCAAAACAAATAGGTAGTAACATATTATATAATATCATCTAATGCATAATTTAGTTGTACAGAAAAAAATTAAATGTTACATGTTTTTATCAGTAACTGCCAGTTTCATGCTAGACATTCGTATAGAATGGCAACAATCATCAGACTGGTATAAACAAGTTCATTTTACAACAACAAAAACATTATTGATCAAGGCAATACATAAAATAAGTTATTGATTGGATACATAATACATAACTTATATATAAATACTCTTATACACATATATTTGGTATATTCTTCTCAAACCTGATTTTGTTGTGGGTGTGAATGCCTGCGTGAAATTACAATCATGTACATGTGTTTCTTAATATTATATATATATCCTAATATGAGTATTAAAATGACATATTGCATAACTTTTATCACTAGCTGGTACATTGTGGTAGCAAAATAAATTCAATACTATCCAGAACAAATCCATTGGTTTACGTCAGTTAAAAATGCAAGTAATATCACATCACGCGCTTTTGTTCTGTACTTTAAAATTATTCACCTGAAAAGCATCGACTTACCTGTTTGTGATTGACTACATGGTAACACAGCCATAACAAGCACGATCCATGCTAACCTTGCCATCATTTGTATCGTCACTCTGTATTACTCTTCACGGAGACTCTAACGTTCTTATCTGTTTTTCATTAGCTCCTAATTTGTCTTAAATTTTATGCAATAATTACAGGTATTGAATTAAAAGCAGCCCTGTTTTTTCTGTTGTCTAATTCTCTGCTACTTATATCAAAAGACTGCATGTCTGGCAGTCTGCTGATTATGTATTGTTACGAAAGACGGAAGTAACATATTTTATTCAAATTGTATGTTTGGTGTAGGTGTTTTTGTGTATATAATAATTGCGTGAACTTGAGCGCACATATCAAGCTACATGCTTGGCTTAACAGTATGACTAGACTTGCTTTTTTGGGGCATAACTTCTCTATTTATCACGGGTGCTAATGTATTGAAAGTAATAGTTTGGTGAGTTTTATTGAAGAGTTATGTATAAAGGAATACAAGACTACACACCATGCCTGGTTAAACAAATTGTGTAATATTGTGGAATCTTATCAAAACAATGCGTTAACTT
The DNA here is from genome assembly GCF_039555335.1 of Amphiura filiformis. Taxonomy (NCBI): domain Eukaryota; kingdom Metazoa; phylum Echinodermata; class Ophiuroidea; order Amphilepidida; family Amphiuridae; genus Amphiura; species Amphiura filiformis. The sequence goes on from NW_027305501.1 coordinate 688,205, forward strand.
GACGCTTAAAAGAATTAGGGTACAGATGCCTGTGGATTTGGCATTGCGCACTATGCATTCAATTTTGAATAGAAACTTGTCAAATTAAACGACGGAAACTATAAACAGATGCCTCTTCAAAATAAATCGGATATTCTCATCAAAATGACAAGAGGCTCATTCAATTGGCTTATCATTAAACAAATTGAATAGGTTCTTGTCAAATTTGAGTAGCTTGTATTGTCAAAAGATGACCAAAACAATAAATAATTAATCAATTAATCAATTAATTTCAATAGTTTGGTTTGTCTTGTCAGAGGGGGACTTAACAGAATCTTGTCAAAATGATATGGGTGATCGTGTCAGATAATGAGTCGGAGATCTTGTAAAGCACTCTATTATAGACTTCAACGTTCAAGTTAGCCGTTCAGATTGAATTTGTTTTCGGATTGTATTTTAGTCCCACAATTTACATAGACATGTCAGGCTTCTTACGTGTCATGAAAACGTGAAACAAGATAAATCATCCTGCTTAACTCCTGTATTTTTTATTTAAATGTTACAGTAGGCTTAAGGGGGTACTACACCCCTTGATAAATTTGTGTCTATTTTTGCATTTTTCTCAAAAACTAATAACACACGTGGTAACAAAAGTTATGTATATTATAGGGGCAAGGAATCCAATTACTACATTGGAATTTCAGTGACCCAAGACAAGCGGTTTGGTATTTATGATAAGAAATAAGGTACCGCTAGGATGTACCTTATTTCCTATCATATTATACTGAACCGCTTGTCTTGAGTCACTGAAATTTCAGTGTAGTAATCGGATTCCTTGCCCCAATAATATACATAACTTTTGTTACCAGTGTGTTATAATTTTTTGAGAAAAATGCAAAAATAGTCACAAATATACCACAGGGGTGTAGTACACTTTAACTGTACTTGTCAACACAAACCCGGTACCAGCGATCGATTTAACTCGTTACATCTCATTTGTATATAAAACAAGCAATAAAAGATAAATAGTAGAGCCGAACGCATTATTATTTTCCTCTATACTTATTAACGATTCTGACGAAACAAGAAATCATGAAAATTATACCAATAAAGGGAAATAAATCGTTTAATTTAAAGTACAACAGTTGTCACAAAAGTCACTTACTATTGAAATTCATAGATTTTTGTTCGCAGTATTACGGAAGTGGTTACTATAATTATACCATAAAAAGTGGAAAAGGCGAATAAATTAAGGACCAATTGGCAGTCTAGACCATAAGTAAACAGAACAATATGAAGAATAAAGAATATTTATGGGGTAAATTATAATTATTTGCAACTGGACTTACTGTTTTTTTTGGGTAGGTGTGTTGGGGTGTTGGGGTGTGTGTTGGGGTGTGTGTGTGTGTGGGGGGGGTGATTGTGGAGGGCTGATTCTTTGGGTGTGGGTGTATGTGTCTGGAGATATATTTGGTTGTAAGTTGTATGTGTGTGAGTTTGTGATTTTGCCTCAGCAAGTGCAATTAATTTCTCAGAGCAATTTGATTGTGATTTTATGTACAATTTGTATATTTTTATATCTTTTAAATGTAAACAATGCAAATAAACATTTAGTAATTTGGCCTACGTGTGCATTGTTGTTACGCTGTGCTATAAGGGTGTTCACAGATTTGTGACCAAAGGTCATTAAGGATTACGGCCAAAAACGTAATTTTGACACTAAAATGCTCCGTCTACAATAACATAGCACAGTGACGCAAGATTTTTCCGGAAATATATCGATATCCACGATGGTAATAAGAAAAAAAAGATCAAAAATGAGAAATATCAGGGGGATGATCATGCTATCGATCTGGTTGCATACCTCTAAAGGGTCAATTCCGGTCCAAGACAACATTTGTCAAAATACTTTTTCTGCCATAAACAACATAGCAGAGTAACTTCACTTGCACACATGCATTGGCAATTAGCCAGTGTCTATAGGGTGTTCACATATCTGGGATTAAATATTATTAAGGTGTCACTTCCGGTCAAAATCCAAATACATTCAACAATTTTTTATTAGCCACGTATAAACACATACCACAGTAACATTTTGTTCACACATGAATTATTGTTACCAAGTGCGTATCGTGTTTTTTTATTTGGGGTCAAAGGGCATTTAGGTGTCATTTTCGGTCTAAAACCAAATACATTTAACAATTTTTATAAGCCAAGAAATACATACCACACGCGACTCACTGAGCATAGGCGCGTTGGGGTCAACGGAGTATGGGACTTACTGTGTCCCAACGGAGTACGTGGTTTTTTTCTTGTTTTTGTTGTTGTTGTGGTTGTGTTTTTTTGTGGGGATTCTCAATTCACGGCTCCGTTGCTCCCAACGTGTTGATTCCCGCCATTCTTATCAGTTCAATGATTTATATGTCAAAAAGGTTACGTAACAATTCTAAAACATCACCTCTTTACATTGAATTCAATTTACCACGTGATTGGTTGAATTTACATGTTCGATTGATTTAAGTTGGTGATTTGTTGTTGTTTTTTTTCACATCGTGCCATTGTTTTAATTGATTTTAAGAAATTGAGACCCGTCATTTCTTGTAGTGTGGGCGACTTTTCCCAGAGACCGTTTGCGCAGTGGTGGCTTAAATTCGAATTGCAAATGTCTGCAATCGAATCTAAAAGTGGTTTCCCTAGAGTCTCATTGACGCAACAGTTAAGTAAAACATGCGCAGCGGTTGGAAAAGTACCCAACAGATTGGCGGGATTGAAGAGTTGCAATAATAGGGGAGGATTTGATTTGCGACCAATGGTTAGGTAATAGGGATAGATACAAATTCAAATTTGGGCACAAAGAACCCCTTTTGTTACCACCTTTGTACTGGGCCGAGGGATAAGGGTTAATCAATCATTAGTATAGAATGGGTACAAAGGACCGACTTTGAACCACCTTTGTCCCGATGTGAGGGGTAATGGTTAAACACTTGAAGACCTGAGTGCAAGAAGACCGTAAGTCCACGTGGCCCCTCAACATGTATACACTAAAGTTACGTACAGTTTCTTAGGGTTTTATAATGTTTAATACATGTTCCAGGGTGAAAACATCATGAAAGGTTGTGAAAGATTTGGTTTGGCCCCTGAACATGTATAAAACATTACCAAACTATACGAAAATACACGCAACTTTAGTGTATGCAATGTAAGGGGCCAAGTGGACTTACGGTCTTCTTGCGCTCAGGTCTTCACTTGTTATTCAAATTTAGGTACAAATAACCACACTCGACGTACCACTTTGACTCGCATAATGTGACCGAAGGGGGTACGCGTCCATATCGCACAAGACCAATGTTAGGTAACTAGTACGGTTTGCTATTGGACAAAAGTTCTGTAATTGATCTGCATATAACAATAAGAGTGAAAAACTATATAAGATCTTCGCCTATGGTATCTGCCTTTCATTCTTCTTCAAGTCAGTATGGAGTACAGAGTAGTAGAAGACATTCGCTTCAATCCCTCATTGGGCAAAGAGATTGACGCATATGTTGGGCGTCCTTTAGGAGTGACCCGGGGAGCGATGCGGAAAGCTAAAACGAACTACCAACCGGGACGAGAATTATATTTAGACGAGGCAATAATTGTCCACAAGGGGAACAAATCTTGGGTCAAAAATATGTGGCTAAAGGGAAAGCCCACGCCGTGGGGTTTCAAGTGTTACTTTATTGCAGAAGCCGCCAGGCGTCGCAATTGAACTAATCATGCATCCAAATGAGAAGGCTACGGTACCGGATTTGATGAAGCAAGTCAGTGCGCCAATACTTGATGAAAACCATCACACATTTGCAGACCGGGTGTGCATCCTGCGAAACGGAATCTTATCTTAAACGATATCTTCAGAAGTACGTAACTTCATCGAGAGACCGTATGCGCATATGCGTGGCAGAACGGAATGCAAAGGTTTACACTCGAATCTAGAGGAGGTTTCCCGTACGTCCATAGACCAATGTAAAGTGCGACATGCACAGAAGTTGGAAAAGTAACCAACTGATTGTGTGTTCTGTCGAGCAGACAGGATGGTTTATACAAATAATGTATACACAAATGTGAATAAAGTTTACACCGACCAGTCGCTTCACCTTATTCTCTCCTGGAACATGATTGGGTCTTGTCGAAAGACACCAGCCGGCGCGCGCCTGCTGTGAGACTTCTTAATCGCATCTTGTTCAGAGTAAGAGGTGGCGTTGACCCGATTCGGGCACTTCGGGGAGTGTAAAGATCGAAATCACCAAGGTTGCCGGTAATGTAAGGCCCGTTCCGTGGTTTTGCGTGTGCAATTTAAATTCTGTCTGGTTGAGCTTTTTTTGTCCGTTAAGCAATGAACTCACGCGGATCCCCAAGGCATCTTAGAACCGTGACATTTGCCAGCAATGGACGGGCTGATATCCGTAATTGACTAGGTCGAATATATTTGTAGGAAGGGGATGGGGTCAAAGTCACGTACTCCGTTGTCCACCAACGTACCAAGACTCTGCGCCACTGTTTTATTGTTGTGAGACGCGACGCCGCATTTCTTGTAAAGTTGGTGACTTTTCCGAGACACTGTTTGCGCAGAGGTGGTCCAAATTTCAATTGCAAACGTCTGCACTCGAATCTAGAGACGGTTTCCCGTTTGGATACCTAAAGTAAATGACGAGGGATTTGGCTACCTTAAGTAACAGTTGCCGACACGCTCGGCATGGCTTACCCAAAAGCGCCTGGTGTGACATGTGTCTAAAGCAGAGACACGAGAGCAGAAGAACCAGACAAATATAAAGTACCCAGTTGCTTTACCAAAATAATCACAAGATAATAAGTGCTTTGAAAATTTGTAAATACCAGACTATACCTCTTAAACCTACATCTTAAATCAACAGGGATTACAAATAACAATAGCATTTTAAAATATTGTCATCAGATGTGTCAGACCCTCCAACATTGAATGATGGGGGTGGGGAATGGTGCACTGGTGCAGTGAAGGTGGATCTGTACATGGACAATACGCATTATGCTAGAAAAGGGACTTGACACTACTATCTTTTCTATTGTCCCTATGATCGTTCACCACCCAAATCCTTGCATTGTGATTGGAGCAGTAATAATTGATTGGTCTGCTCACCCAAGTGCGTCTTCGGAAAATCCGGATTAGGCCGGTGGTATCCGAAATCATTCGGCATCAATCGACACCCATGCATGCGCTCAATACAGATACAATTCATGATGAAAAATTTACAATAGTCTATTCTGAAATAAAACAGCCTCATGATATTAAAGACAGCGATATTCTGATAAAATAATATTTAATTAATTAATTAATATTACATATGTCTTTGCATTTTTATAACAAATACGTTGCAGAATTTTTTTCCCTTTTCCCTTCCTCCCTCCCGAAAAAATAGTTAAATACAGGCTTGGGATTAACGGTGAGGATTAGGAGCTCAGCTGCTACAATGATTTCGGTGATGTGCAGTAACGTCGGTTACGGTTCGCTATCTCTAAGAACCGCTATCTCTAAGGTTCGCTATCCCTAAGGTTCGTTATCACTAATTACGAAAAAGGTCCACTATAACTAAGGTTCGATATCACTAATTTTAAATAAGGTTCGCTATCTCTAATTTTAAATAAGGTCCGCTATCACTAATTTATTGAAGGTTCGCTATCTCTAAGGTTCGCTATCACTAATTTAAAATAAGGTCCGCTATCTCTAATTTTAACAATCCTGGTATCACTAAGGTTCGCTATCTCTAATTTCAAATAAGGTCCGCTATCTCTAAGGTTCGCTATCTCTAAGGTTCGCTATCTCTAAGGTTCGCTATCACTAATTTCAAATAAGGTTCGCTATCTCTAATTTCAAACAAGGTTCGCTATCTCTAATTTATAATAAGGTTCGCTATCTCTAATTTTAAATAAGGTTCGCCATCTCTAATTTTAAATAAGGTTTAAATTAGAGATAGTGGAACTTTTTTTAAATTAGAGATAGCGGACCTTTTTTTAAATTAGAGATAGCGGACCTTATTTAAAATTAGAGATAGTGGACCTTATTTAAGGCAGCTGTGTACTCTCAGACATGCATGTAGTAAAAGTGCCATAACTTAGTAATTATTAACGCAAGACATATAAAAGTATACATTTTTATAAAGGCAAGACATCAATGAATCGTAATATAGATACAAATTTGGTGTAAAAACAATAATTATGAAGAAAATCACAAAAAAGTGAGTTTTTGGCAATTTTTGTTCGGTACATCATAACAAAAAAACACTCTTTCCAAAAATTTTTGTTTTGTTTTTTTCTTAATCTTGAGACACCATTCCAAAAACTGTTTTTTTAGTTTTTTGATATTGGCCTTATTTTTTGAGATATTGACCATATAAGGCATCAAAATGAACTTCAAAAATGAGAAAACCGTTTCTTAAGTCGATCATGCTTTTTATGATGAGCATAATTGCTTACCTATAGATGCTGTATTTATTGAGTTATCGTGTACCTAAATCGTCATTTTACCGAGAAAATGAACATTGAAATAAAGGCCGTTGAAGTTTAAAGTGGTCACATTTTGCACTTTGATCGAAGCTCACAGGAGAATGCGGCACTTCTCGTTTTTCTACCTTACATTACGTGAACATCGGGTAAATCCACAGCCCTTTGAGAAGTTTGGGCGAAATCTATTCATATCTTGATGTTTAAATCGGGGAAAGAACTTGAAAAATTCACATTTTATCAGCTAAAACGGAGCCATTTGACCGCTAGGTTTTTATGAAATCGGTGCTTCCATAAGATGCGCGGCGCATGCAGCTAAGCGTTGCGTATGCGTAGCGTATCTGTGCGTTAACAAATTGCGCGTCTACAAAACGCGATGCGTTGTTGCGCGCGTATACCCCGATGGTACAACAAAGATTTTCTTTCCTTTTAAATTGCGGAAACGAGTGAAATAGTGAAATAAAATCCATAAAATAGAGCAGTTGGAGTTAACAAATCTGGATTTTCTTTCCTTGTATTTATAAAAAACATAACAAAGTAAATACATTTCAAAAAAGCTCAATTTCGCGAAAAAAATGTCTTGAGTACACAGCCGCGTTAAGATTAGTGATAACGAACCTTAGAGATATCGAACCTTAATTAATTAGGGATAGCGAACCCTAAACAAAATTAGTGATAGCGAACCGTAGGTATAGCGGACCTTTATTGCAATTAGTGATAACGAACCTTAGAGATAGCGAACCTTCAATAATTAGTGATAGCGGACCTTATTCAAAATTAGTGATAGCGAACCTTATTTTAAATAAGTGATAGCGAACCTTAGAACTAGCGAACCTTATTCTAAATTAGTGATATCGAACCTTAGAAGTAGCGGACCTTTTTTTAGGTATAGCGAACCCCTTTCTCTATTAGAGATAGCGGGATTCTGATCTCCATAGACTTTACACGTTAGTGATAGCGAACCTTAGAGATAGCGAACCTTAGAGATAGCGGTCCTTAGAGATAGCGGGATGTCACGGTAACGTCGGGGGGGGTAGAGGTCTATAGTCTATTCTGAAATAAAACAGCCTCATGATATTAAAGACAGCGATATTCTGATAAAATAATATTAATAATTAATTAATTAATTAATTAATTAATTAATTACTTAATTAATTAATTAATTAATTAAGATTATATATGTCTTTGCATTTTTATAACAAATACGTTGCAGAATTTATTTCCCTTTTCCCTTCCTCCCTCCCGAAAAAAATAGTTAAATACAGGCTTGGGATTAACGGTGAGGATGAGGAGCTCAGCTGCTACAATGATTTCGGTGATGTGCAGTAACGTCGGGGGGAGGGGGGGGTACAGGTGTATAAAATTACACGGGACATTAACCCTCGATCTTTCCCTCCAATAACTTACAAATGTTACAAAGTACCTCAAGTTCAAGTTAAATTTTATTAAATACATTCAGACCTTGGGCCCATAGTATTACAAAATATATACTTGCATTTTTTAAAGCATCACAAATACACAAACAACACCACGAATTATTTTTAAAATACACTCCTGAAAAGAATTAAAGCATCAGTTGAATATAATCAGCATTTTTGAAAACATTGGATATGATGATAGTATAATTGATAATTGTGCTTGCATAACTTGTTCCATAAAGTTTTAAACAAAATTCACTCATTACAAATATCCGCTATCACCCACATCTTGAGGGGAGGGGGGGGGGGGGGGGGAAATGGAGGCTAAAATTTCCACGGTCAAGGTCAAAGCACATATTAACATTAGTTTGTGTATGTGATGTGTGTTTGGGTCTATACGTCATATTAGTGGGTATAAGATGTCCTCAATGTATCCCCGGGGTGGGGAAAGTCATTAATGTAACCGCACAAAAGATGATCTCTCGGCCCCCTCCTCACATATCTGAGGGTAGGGGTCATAGTTGAGGTCCCTTAATAGTGCAACGTAATGCATAAATGAATACTCTATATGTTCTGTCGTTCTGTGCCATTTAATGATCACGATTAAGACCCCTACCCTCAAAGAAACGAGGAGGGACCGGGTCGTCATCTTTTATACGGTTACATCAATGACTTTCCCTACCCCCGGGGATACATTGATGTGACTTGACCTTGACCGTGGTGACTTTTGAAAAACGGATTCGCAATAGCAATTTTCCTATCTCCCCTCACGATATGGGTGATGGCGGATATTTGTAATGAGTGAATTTTGTCTGCAGCTTAGGGAATAAGTGATGTAATGAAAGAGCAAGCACAAGTATCAATGATATTATCATCACATTCAATATTTTCAAAGATGCTGCTTATATTTGACTGATCCTTTAATTCTTTTGAGGAGTTATAACATGTATAATGAGAAAAAACAGTATGACATGTAAAGTATACCATTAAGTTTTAACTACACTATTTCTTAGACTGAATGCATGATAAACAAATGCAGCTAAGCTTGCCAAAGTGTTCGAGTCATTATTAAAGAATAACACTTTTGACGAATGGGATGAGTCAACCCAAACTTGCAGTTATTTTAAATGCAAGCTGGTGAAAAATTGCAAATGAGAACAAAATGGAACTCGTCCTCGATATCTCCTGTTTAGCAAAGGACACAAATGCGACATTCTCTGTCAATATTTTGAATTCTTCCAGTCTCAACAAATAGTGAGTGACTGGAACACATTCAACCGGGCAAGGGCTTTTCTATGAGATCAAATTTCAACAGAAAACATATACAGGGTGTCCCAGAAAAAATTACCGAGTGAATCAAATTGAACGTAAGTCGAGAAAAAGACATCAGAATCAAAAAATTTAAAATGTAGCGCATAACCTATTCTGGTGTGCTTCACATACGAAAATTTTATTTGATTCGGTTGACTGGTTTTGAAGAAATGAACGATTGCATAATGCGTGCATCAATGCAGTTCATTCCAAGTTTGACCAACAGGCGCTTTTTTATACTCGCTCACCGCTTTCTAAAGTGTGTGTATCTCATTAAATTTAGTCCACATTATCTATTAAAATCCGACAGTGTTATGTCATTCATGCTTTCACTGAAGATGAATAACAGTTTGTCCGAGAAAACTTTGATTTCTGCAATTGGAAGCTCTCCAACTTTAATTCTTTAGGCTGTAGAACATTTGAGCCAAGAATGACAATGATCAAGTGCTTACAGCTTTACGTGTGATTTGTGATACCACGCAACATTAATGTTGAAGTTTTAAAAGATTTAAACTTTGCAATACAATTTCTTGGAAATATTCCGAAAACAATAATGTGTGTGAGAATTTTTTAAGCCTGCTGGAATTCTTTATGTAGTATTCTTCATGCATCATTTATATCAACATTAACGAAAAAAGATATTTACAGATACCGAGCATCATCTCACATGCAAGCTTTCATTTTCAATATCGTGCAGGTTTTCAAATTTGAACAAAATCTAATTAAATGTTTTGCAAAACAGGTTGTTTAAAAAGAACGAAAAGGATTTCATTTCAAATATGAAGCCCATTGACAATTTAACCACTCGTGCGCATTGTGTTGAATGATCTTTCTTTCAAACTTGGAATGAAGTGAATTGACACATGCGTTATGTAATCGCTCATTTCTTCGCGATCAGTCAACCGATTCCAGTAAAATTAACGTATAAGATGCAGAATAAGATGGGCTACACACTGATGTTTAGACGTTTGGATTCTGATGTCTATTTTTTTACTTACGTCCAAATTCATTTGCCGGGTTTTTTTTTCTGGGACACCCTGTATATTTCAGGATTCAGAATGCAGGATTGGCAGAGTATTCCAGAGCATTAGAGCAGACACTGGTTTTCACCAGAAACTGACCCAGTCAACCCGGTTTCGTGGGGAGCGATCACATCCAGATGTAGTCTTCTTATGCATTGAACACGCATTCCAAGATGCAAACTTGGTCATAGATACATGTTGATGACCAGTCTTTACTGATAACAACATTGATGAGGTTGCTCTGTTGATCATGGTTGATGGAAATAGGCGTAATATTTGAAAGATTCACACCACGAGTAAAATCGAAACAAGTAGGCCTACTTATACAGTCAGCGCTGTAGGCCTAACTGTGTTTTATGTTTACCAGCACAATAAAACAACATCATCGGCGAACATAAGAATTTTAATTTCTTCATCAGCAGACAGATTAACTCCTTTACCTCTATACTGGAAAACTATATCTTTCAATAAGGAAATAAAAGTTGCAATGGGCTACACATAAAACCTTGTCGAACACCCACAGGACAAATAAACAGTTTACTAATTACAATTACATGACTTTACGCACGCACAGACTGTCTAAAAAATATACACCTATTAGCGTTGTTGCGGCTCCCGTATGCTTATGCACCGTAGATTTTGATGAATAGACTGACGGTTAAAAGTCAATCAGCTGTATAATTTGAAGTACTCAACCTGCGTGACACACCACGAAGAGCGTGCTGATATAAATCAATAAATCCCACTTGAAATCCAATCCAAAGTCTATACACATAACAATGAGAGGGTTTGTGCATCGATGCATATATAATAGTAGGTCTAATATTTCAAAGCCTCTTCAATGAGGGCGGTGACTTGCGATTAACAAGCTCCATGGTCATCGTGGAGCAGAAGGGCTGGGAAGATTTTGAATATAGGGAGAGGTGGGGGGGGGGGGCAATTGTTTTGAGCCTGTTCCGAGACGCGACATGCTGAAGGGGTGGGTGCGGGAGGGCGGGTTTTGAAATGTATACATGTTAACCTAAAATCAATTACATTATAAATTATACTAAAATTATGAATTTGACCTTAAAATACAATACAATACACCAAAAAATTGAATACCTTCAAATTATGAATTTTACCTTTAAATTGTGAATTTGGTCTTAAAATTATGAACTTTACCCTTAAATTATGAATTTTACCCTAGATTAATGGGAAGGGGCCCAGGGTACTTGGCCCCACCAAAATTATTGCCTCCACCCCCCCCCCCCGATTCCGGGGCCACTGCGGAGTTGATTTGATTATATATGTAGGTTCTTGTCCTGGCCTTGGAAAGCAAAATAAATTCTATACCTCTCTCCTCAAATATTTCCGGCACGGGTGGCTTTATCCTTATCTCACCCTCTCTCAGGCTCCTCTCAAGGAGAGGGGGAGGTAGCGGCGGCGCCATAAATTTCTCTTTCGGGGATAGGGGCAAAGTGAATTTAAACAATGGCGGGCGGTTATTTTTGTCGGGGCATGGGGAGGGGGCTAAATCAACAAATTTTCTCCCATGTCACCCCCACCCCCGCGGCGCCACCTGTATGTGTTTGTTTAAATGAGGTATTTTTTAATCTCAATTTCTATTGTACTAAATAAAAACCGAAGGGGTGATATAGGGCTGATTATACTGGCCTTTGAAGTGGTCAGGCGCCCTCTCTATTTCTCTCATCATAATGCTCTCTCTCCTTTTCTTCTCTCTCCCACATACCACCCCAATCAACCCACCCCGTCTCTCTCATTCCCTCTCACCTCAACTCTCTCCTCTCCTGGGAGCGAACTTACAAGTAGGCCTACGTCTCGTGTGGACACACTCGCAAGTTACTTTCGAAATTAAACGAACATGTAAACACACCCACTTCTATGGGATTAGGTGAATGACCGCTAAGGTCCCTCCTTTGTTGGTATGCTAATTCTCCTTTGTTAGTTACCGTACGTTTGACTGTTCTGGATAAAGGATATGACCGGAACCATGACTACTCGGTACCTTCATTGTTATGTATCACGGGTACCATGGCTACTATGTACCTTCTTTGTTAATATGCTAATTCTCCTTTGTTAGTTACCGTACATTTGATTGTTCTGGATAAAGGATGACCGGAACCATGGCTACTCCGTGCCTTCATTGTTATGTATCACGGGTACCATGGCTACTAGGTACGTCCTTTGTTAATATGCTAATTCTCCTTTGATAGATACCGTACATTTGATTGTTCTGGATAAAGGATGACCGGAACCATGACTACTCCGTGCCTTCATTGTTAGTTTCCGTAAAGGATTAGAGAGCGCATGGAAGAAAGAGATAAGAAGGAACCACAACGAACACATTCACTTTGTCCACTCCCTTTACCGACATTTAATTGACATTGTTATTCATGAGGATTTACTTTGATCAATACCCCGCGTTAAATAGGTGATTGGTATTGTACTCTATGTATTTGCATGTCTTCTGGAGCGTGTCTGAAGGATGATTTGAACTAATGACCTTCCGTGCAAGCACTCTATAGGATTTTCTCTGGTGACATGATCATCGGTCATTGATGGCCTACATCTTTTTCTTCCATTTCGCCCAATTTTCCCGAACTTTGATGACTTTTTTCTCAGAGTTGGCAGTCTTTGGCACTGAAACGAGTTAGCTAGTTACGATTATACACATATAAACTATTAAATTAAACAGGTTTCATGTACCGGACTCAACCGGAACATTGTGCATTATTTAAGAACATTTTGCATCTATTTTTCATCGAAAAAGTCACCAAAATCTTACCTTATTTGCTAAAGATGAAACTCAGCAAATAAACGGCCGATTTTGATGACCTTTTCGATGTGTTAAAGGACATTTTCTACACAACACGATCAAGAAAACAGTTTGACTGTAGATCCCAAAACAAAGCTACTATACATGTTCAGAGCATCAGTGAAATTCCATAATCTTACTTCTGGGTAGCGTTTGTTTGTTCTTGGATGGGTTTGTTATAGTTTTTTTCCAGTAATGATTTCGCCAAGCATCGATCGCGGTAAATGGATCATACATGAAAGTAAGTACCATTGATAGCTTTTCTTTTCATGCATCAATGGATAAGCGGATTAAAACTTGGCCGATCGAAGTCGTTGTGGTTCCTTCTCATCTCTTTCTTCCATGGAGAGCGCAAGCCGCTTGTTATGCTAATTCTCTTCATTGTTTGTTACGGAACAGGTTACTCACCTTGGGTAAAGGTTTAAAATCAGTCGCTACGCTATCGCGACGATTGATTGACTTTATTGAATAAAATCGCTGTTCCAAAGGCGACTGGGTGTAAACCTTTACCTAAGGTGTCTAACCTGTAGGGTAAAACAATGAAGAGAATTAGCATAACACTGAGCGGGCTTGCGCAGCTGAGCAGTCTATCTAATCTCTTACGCAAATTAACCATATAAGTGGTGGGGTGGGGAGGTGGGGAATGTTCGGGGGGCAGTGGCGGCGACAGGCATTTTTCGGGGTACAAGGGTGGGGAGGGGCAAAGTAAATTTCAGGGGTGGGTAGAATTAACCCATTTTGCGCAAAATTGGAGCAAAAAGTTTTTCGTATCTCACTTTCTGGTTGTTTATTGTACCAAACGAAAACAAACGGGGTTATGTGAGTTGATTTATAATTTGGCTTCTTTAAACAAGATTGATTTGTACATCAATTTATCTTTTAAATAGAATTCAGCATGCTGCCAAATACTGATATATAGGGCTTATTATACTGTCATTGGAAGTGGTCAGGCGCCCTCTCTTTCCTCTCTCCATGCGAGTATTTGGGGCGGCTTTTGGGGGCGCAAGAAAAGAAGGGGCGGCGGAAGAAGGGGCGGCAAAAAGAAGGGCGGCAAAAAGAAGAAGGGGCGGCAAAAAGAATTAGTAAAGAAAAAAGGGCGAACAAATTTTAAATAGTATAAAAAAATTAAAAAAAAATGGTACTATACATTTGTTTTAGGGCGCTAAAGCTAACGCTTTTTTTTTTCTTTTTTTTTTTTTTTTGCTCTTCACTTTTTCAGACCTCCTTTTCGGGCTGTTTGAGGAAGGGACGCCAAAATTTAATTTTCTTCAGCCCCCGGGGTAGGGGCGGCCACGGTACGCCACTGATCTCTCTCTCTCTCTCTCTCTCTCTCTCTCTCTCTCTCTCTCTCTCTCTCTCTCTCTCTCTCTCTCTCTCTCTCTCTCTCTCTCTCTCTCTCTCTCTCTCTCTCTCTCTCTCTCTCTCTCTCTCTCTCTCTCTCTCATGATAATGATAATTATTATTACCGGGGTATCACTATTTGAACCAATTCGATATTATGAGTTCTGTTAACAAAACTTCAAAGGTATTTTAGTGAAAGTGGTGCCGCAATTGGGAACTTAATCCAATTTTCCTTCCCTCTTCGTCTGTCACTCATCTCCCGGTCCCTTTCTCACCCCACCCTCCCTTTCTTCTCAGTCTCTCCACACACAACTCCATGAAATACACACACACACCCTCTTTCCCTCTAGGCGGGGGCGGGGCTAACCGCCTTTGATTGAACTTACCAACTACAATGGCAGAGACCGCTTCCCTCCTGCAACATTAATTCTTCCTCCTCTCCCGTCCATCCCCTTTCCTTATCTGCTCTCTCTCCCTTTCTTCTCTCTCCCACATATGGCCCCAATCCACCCACCCCGTCTCTCTCATTCCCTCTCACCTCCACTCGCTCCTCTCCCGGGAGTGAACTTACAAGTAGGCCTACGTAAACACACCCACTTCTCTGGGATTAGGTGAATGACCGCTAAGGTGCCTCCTTTGTTGGTATGCTAATCTCCTACCGTACGTTTGATTGTTCTGGATAAAGGATATGACCGGAACCATGACTACTCCGTGCCTTCATTGTTATGTATCACGGGTACCATGGCTACTATGTGCCTCCTTTGTTAGTATGCTAATTCTCCTTTGTTAGTTACCGTACGTTTGATTGTTCTGGATTAAGGATGTGACCGGAACCATGACTACTCGGTACCTTCATTGTTATGCATCACGGGTACCATGGCTACTAGGTACATCCTTTGTTAATATGCTAATTCTCCTTTGTTAGATACCGTACATTTGATTGTTCTGGATAAAGGATATGACCGGAACCATGACTACTCCGTTCCTTCATTGTTAAGGGATTAGAGAGCAAAGCAAAGCCGCTTGTTATGCTAATTATCTTCATTGTTTGTTACGGAAGAGGTTACTCACCTTAGGTAAAGGTTTAAACTCAGTCGCTACGTTATCGCGACGATTGATTGACTTTTATTGAATAAAATCGCTGTTCCAAAGGCGACTGGGTGTAAACCTTTACCTAAAGTGTCTAACTTGCGGGTAAAACAATGAAGAGAATTAGCATAACACTGAGCGGGCTTGCGCAGTTGAGCAGTCTCTCTAATCCCTTACGCAAACTAACCATGGTGTGGTGGGGAGGTGGTGGATGGGGGGCAGTGGCGGCGGCAGGCATTTTCGGGGTACAAGGGTGGGGAGGGGCGAAGTGAATTTCAGGGTGGTGAATCAACCCATTTTGCGCAAAATTGGAGCAAACGGTCTTTTTATCTCAATTTCTGGTTCTTTATTGTGGGTTTATGTGAGTTGATTTATAACTTGGCTTCTTTAAACAAGATTTGTACATCAATTTATCTTTTAAATACAATTAAGCATGCTGCCAAATACCGATAGATATACTATGTAGGGTTAGTTATCTTTTAAGTGGTCAAACGCTCATCATAATACATGTAATATTATAATCACTATTTTAACTCAATTTCTGTTTGTGTATTGTACCAAACGAAAACCGAAGAGATTATGTGAGTTGATTTATAACTTGGCTTCTATAACAAAGATTTGCCCATTAATTTATCTTTTTAAATAGAATTCAGCAGAGGGCTTATTATACTGTCATTGGAAGTGGTCAGGCGCCCCTCTCTCATAATAATAATAATTACTATCACTATTTGAACCAACTCGATATTATTAGTTCAGTTAATAAAACTTCAAGGGTCTTTTGGTGAAAGTGGTGCCGCTATCCAATTTTTCCTTCCCCTCTTCGCCTGTCCCTCATCTCCCGGTCCCTTTCTCACCCCACCCTCCCTTTCTTCTCTCTCCACACACAACTCCATGAAACACACACATACACCCTCTTTTCCTCTAGGCTGAGGGGGGAGGCTGACCGCCTTTGACTGAAGTTACCAACTACAATGGCAGCGTCCGCAGAGGGGCAAAGTGAATTTCAGGAGGGGGGATCAACCCATTTGGCGGGGGGGGGGCTGACCAAACCACCGTCAGTCCGAATTTTATGGTCCGGGTTAGAGTTAGGTTTAGGGTTAGGTTTAGCGTTAGTGTTAGGGTTAGGGTTAGAAACCCTAAAAATTCGGACTGACAGTGGTTTGGACTGACGGTGTGTAGGCCTACCCAAAAACTTAAGCTTTGAGGAACATTTGAGAAAAATGCGGACATCTGTGGAGATGAGAGGAGAGGAGAGGAAAGGCGAAGAAAAGAAATCGAGGACAGGATAGGAGCGGGCGATTATTTTTTCGTACATCATAATTAGGCCTATATATTTGTAACGCATGTGGTAAAATCAGTTGATTTGTCAGAGTTTTGCTTTATTCCGTGTTTGATTATCAAAACGGAAATAATTTTCAAATATGATGTACGAAAAAAATAATCGCGAGCGGGGGAGGGAAAGCCCCGGCCGGAGATGAGAGAAGGGGGAAAAGGGTGGAATTAGATTTAGATGACCAATTTCATCAAAAGACCCTATTTTATATTTATAAAAAACTTGCTCCGATTCCTTCAATAAAATAATTATTATGAGCAATGAGGACGCTTGACCAATTCAAACACCATGAGTGTCTATCAAACCTTGAAACCTGACAGATATAGTGGACAGCACCCACCCAGCTCTATAATAGAGGCCTAGCATGTGACGTATCATCCCGTAAATATGGCGGACTACTCAAATGCATTCAACAAAAGCATGATTGCAATCTACCGTGACAGTTCACTCACACACATAACCCTGCACTACCATGACTACGATCAAATAGGTTGATGACAACATTTGATTGAATGGACTGCACTCCGCCATAACTACGGTGAAGGACACCGGCTCAAATCCTTTGTTTGGAGCCAATCGATAATTTCATGCAGGGCCTCTATTGATGTATGAGGCACAACTTTCAGGGTCACATTTATAAAGACTTAACGGTGGGATTTATTGATTGATATCAGCCTGTATTCGTGGTGCGTCACGCACGTGAATCTACTTCAAATTTTACAGCTGATTGACTTTTAACCGTAAGTCTATTCATCAATATCTACGGTACATATGCATACGGGAGCCGCAACAACGCTATTATGTTTGTCATTTTTATATTAAACGCAACAGATTTGTTCACCGGACCGCGGACCATCATCCTGTCGACAGAACAGGGGCTCAGCCCTTCCCTTATGTTGAAAATTGAGCTAAGCTTTTAATACTAACTTGCAATGTTATGGATATGATATAATAGGCCCAACACTAAGAATGCTATAACCTTCTGTACTTCTAAAACGGGTTATATCACATTTTCAATGAAAAACAACCCGAAAAACAACTATTTTTACAGAGAAGTTTCACGATTAATCATTTGCAAATGTATACCATAAAATACCGCGAATAAATTCCGGATAGGCATGTCATGTGATCAAAATTGTTCGGAATTTTTTGATGGTTTGCTATAAAATTCGGATGGTCGTCGTGAATCGAAATATGTATCAAATTGAAGCTTAAAACATTTCCTTCCTTATTTGCAATATCTTAGTTCATGATAATATAATAATAATTGCTTTAGTTTAATTCTGCGTATTTGTTTTCCATACTCTATTTCATTATTTACATAGTATAGTGAATTCTCAAACGACATTCCATGCTTTCACATTTCCCATTCATCATGCAAGATGAAACTAGCATTCCATTGTATCATGTGTTAATCATATCATTGGTTTTTTTTTTAGTTTTCCACCCAAATGAATAAAATTCTAACTTCATATGGGGCTTTAAGCTAGGACTGCTTCATGTTGAGTATGTTCCCTCTACTCTTACTTTTTGTTTCTGACTCATTCATCCTTATTTGCAATATCTCAGTTCATTTTAATACAAAAATAATTCCTTTAGTTTATCCTTTTATTTACTTAGTACTGTCAATTCTCCTATAACACTCCTTGCTTTCCCATTTCCCATTCATCGATAGTCCAAGATTCATTAGCGGTAGAATACAGAGTAAACATATCTCTGTTAAAAAATTGATAAATGAAAACAAAAATAAATAAATGTATACAAGAATAAGAAATTCTACTGATTTCTCGAAATAGAAGGCCATGTTAAAATTGTAACATTGTATTCGTAAACTGTGTCTGCCAATTTTGAGACAGCTGCCTTTGAAAAGGGTCATTATTATTTACATAGGCTTTAAAAATTGTCCTTATGATTTACATAGGCTAGTAGATATTCAGCTTCCAACAACACTCTTTTCCCATTCATCACGGGTATACATTTCACATGGTAGTTAAGTCAAAAAACTCAATTTGGTGACCACTCTCTGGCTAGTAAGGTTTGACGATTGATTCGACTTCTATGGACCATTTAGAAACAAAATAGCATCCATCATGTCCCTCGCGAAAATCCCGGCATTTTTCGCTAGAGGCCAAACTCCAAAATGGCCGCCTCCACCATTTTGAAAATGTAAGTTACTAGTAAGGATGCCCGCATTTATGAGCCGGGGAATCCTATCACTTGGCCGTACTTGAGCCACATTAATGTTACTGTTCATATATATGATATAAATCCATTCATATAAACAGAATCTTGGCTGTTGTTTCCAAATTTTGCAGTAGGCCATGTATCTGTTATTACGCGGGGCTCTAAAGTTAGCATGTTTAACCAGACCACACTGGCTTTTTGACATGCACGTGTAAACGAGAGCCTGCTATACGCTTACTTATGCCACATATATTGGTTTTTATTTTTTTAAGTTATTATTTAAAAGTTTTAACCACCCGCCGAGACAGCTATGGCATGATTTAGGGAGTAAAATCAATGTGAGGATTTTGCACCGCACTCACATTACCGCCCTCTACAGTCTATGCACATTTTCCTATGCATGATAATCTTGAAGCTTTCATCCCTTCGATATATGTAACAAGGATGTCCGTTTAGGTAATCTACAATCTCTCCACATTTTTCGCATGCATGGTATTCTACGAGCTTTCATCCCCTCGATATATGTAACAAGGTTGTCTGTTTAGGTAAGCAAGTTTTTTAACGTCAATATTGATTCATGCAGGTATGCCAATTTGTTTATGTTGATATTATTGTTCGTATTGTAAGCTTATTGTTTACTTTTATGTCGATGGCAATTGTATTCACTAATAAATTCATATATTCTCTCAATATTTCACGTATTTATTTGACCGGACCTTTAGTGTTGATAAATTCATATATTCTCTCAATATTTCACGTATTTATTTGACCGGACCTTAAGTGTTGATGTTAAGTAGTATGTGTTGATGTTAAGTAGTATGTAAATACAATATATAAATAGTATTTTGCTAACAATTGTAATATTAGTGTTAAGGGCCAAACAAAGCATTATGTGAATACAAACAATCTGCATGTCCTGACTACATCATCGTACATGATAAAGTAACTATCTTTTCAATTATATTTTGCTAACAATTGTAATATTAGTGTAAATGGCCAAACAAAGCATTATGTGAATATAAACAATCTGCATGTCCTGACTACATCATCGTACATGATAAAGTAACTATCTTTTCAATTATATTTTGCTAACAATTGTAATATTAGTGTAAAGGGCCAAACAAAGCATTATGTGAATATAAACAATCTGCATGTCCTGACTACATCATCGTACATGATAAAGTAACTATCTTTTCAATTATAAAGTATAACTCAAACTGGGTTATAGAATATTAATATATAGTTTTTTTTATAAGATTATGGCTCGTTTGCACGAAAACATTTTTATTCATAAATGATATAGCCTAAATGCATTTGACCTAACGAAATTGGAAATCGGTGAACTTGACCTTATACTCTGTCACAGTAAATTGGGTCAGTAACTGAAAATCAGAAAACATCAACTGTAAAAAGTTCAAGTTCGTCCCAGTTAAGATGTTCATACAGTGCGATTGTCGTGCAAAATAAAACACGATGAAGCCTAATTGATTATGATATGTGTAGCCTAAGTGAACTAATTTATGAATCATGAGAAATATGAACTGTTCCATTTAACTCGTCAAAGCCTCGTTGATTTGAAATATATTCTTACCATTGAACTCAAACATTCAATATTTGTATACTATTTTGATAGATGATTTTTTTAGGCAAAGTTATTAATAATAACTTGTATAATCTTGCCAACTCTGTTATTCTATCCTGGATACCTATATTATCATGTATAACGGTATCTTTATTTTATGGCCATATCCTCAGTCATACTTCTAATCATGTTAAATATATTATACGTAAAAGAGTCCAAGAGCAGAAATATTTGGTGTCAAACCACATTTGTATAGATTTATTTGCGTAGCAAAATTAAACACGAATTTTCGGTCATAGACCTTACATTGTTTATGGTATACAGCTTGATAATTCTTGCATGGATAATTGCTTTCACCATTAATATTGCTGTTCAATGTTACTCCAACTGATTATGCATATTACACGTGCATATGCATCTATGATTTTTCTTATAACATATGCATAGATATATTATTGCATATGCATATATTATTATGCATGTTTCATATAATATTACATATGCAACATGCATATATAATTAATCATATTACAAATGCATATGCATTAAGTATCTATGCATATTGCATATTGGATAAGCATAGACAATTATGCATATACATATTACAACGTGCATATTATGAGTGCATATTGCATGAGTGCATATTGCATTTTCAATTATGAATAATTCGATAGATAATTAATTGTGCATATTTCAATATATATATATATATGCATTAGATAAATAGCAACATTATATATGCAAATTGTATATGCATATAGATACCTATAACATATGTACATTGCATATACATGAGTAAGCATAGGCCTATTACATGCATACATAATTTTGCATATTACATATGCATAGATACTTAATGCATATTGGATACATATTCTATAATATTCTACATAGATAATTATGCATATTACGTGTGTAAATCAAGTTAAGAATTATGCATATTACATATGTATGTAATTATGCATATTATTTTCCATTTTGCAATTTAATTATAATATGCTTGGAATAGCGTCATCTCTGGTGGTTAAACAGAATAATAAATATGATTATGCATATTACACGTGCATATGCATCTATGATTTTCTTATAACATATGCATAGATAGATTATTGCATATGCATATATTATTATGCATGTTTCATATAATATTACATATGCAACATGCATATATAATTAATCATATTACAAATGCATATGCATTAAGTATCTATGCATATTGCATATTGGATATGCATAGACAATTATGCATATACATATTACAACGTGCATATTATGAGTGCATATTGCATGAGTGCATATTGCATTTTCAATTATGAATAATTCGATAGATAATTAATTGTGCATATTTCAATATATATATATATATATGCATTAGATAAATAGCAACATTATATATGCAAATTGTATATGCATATAGATAAGTTTACCTATAACATATGTACATTGCATATATATGAGTATGCATAGGCCTATATTACATGCATACATAATTTTGCATATTACATATGCATAGATACTTAATGCATATTGGATACATATTCTATAATATTCTACATAGATAATTATGCATATTACGTGTGTAAATCAAGTTAAGAATTATGCATATTGCATATGTATGTAATTATGCATATTATTTTCCATTTTGCAATTTAATTTTAATTAAATAGACACGAGAGGTTCTTTAAATATTTAAAGAAACTCTGCCTTTAAGCCCATACCTTT
Organism: Amphiura filiformis; assembly: GCF_039555335.1. Classification (NCBI taxonomy): domain Eukaryota; kingdom Metazoa; phylum Echinodermata; class Ophiuroidea; order Amphilepidida; family Amphiuridae; genus Amphiura; species Amphiura filiformis. Next base: position 710,517 of record NW_027305501.1, read on the forward strand.
ATACTGTGTCCTCGCAGCATAATACTATTAATAGTGGTATGATTGCATACCAATTGCATACTTATAATTTGAAATGAGAGAGTGTAACGCAGTTTTACAATTATGCGGATTACCACACAAAATGATTTTGATTTTATTAATAGCGCCCTCTTGATCCATTACTTGTTATTTCCTAATGACAACAAGAGGGCGTATGTCCCAGATATAGCAGGGTCCAGGCATGCACTCAGACATGTCAAAACGACGTCAAGTGCCCAGCTGATTTAAAAAAAAAATTATCTCGTCTTTCTTTGTGAAAATTACGAAAAAAACAGAAATTGTCATTTTTGACTTTTTATCTGACAAGTGAGTTATTGGCTGGGTGAGAGTTAATGCGACAAGGGACACAGATTAAGTATGGATGAAAATTATGTTTGATACTTGATTGTTAGCTGCATATATGAATTCTGGTATCTTTAAAATGGATTAGTAAAAAATCGAGACCGTGAGGGGTAATCCCGGACACACATGCGTCTCTATACAGATGGGGTAATGCCGGACACTTGTTATTTCGAAAATATAAACAACAACAACAGCCCCCATAGTTGTATGCTTGAGGTAACAGAAGTAGGCCTACTTAATACATTCAGGGGATTATCATCCAACTCCACTTTCCCTCTTAGCAACAATCATGTGTCCGGCATTACCCCATCATTTTTTACCATTTTGATTTTTAATTATAACTTATAAACTATAGATGTTTACTTACTAAAAACTGGTTACTAGTTAGAACATTACTCCTACTTTGCATTGATATGATTTTCACTGATGAACTTTATTTAATCTTGTACCTGTGTAGCCTTAACGAAAGGTGCCCGGATTACCCCACTTTCCCTATATGTAACCCGAACAGAAACATTTTTGGTGCTGTGTAGAGTAAGGAAACTGCCAATTAACAATAAGAGAACCTTCTTAAAACTCGTTGACTTGGGGATGATTTGAAATGACCGCCAATTATGACTATTTGATTTGTATTGCCAGCAATGTGGAAAAAGAGACACACATAGAAATAAAAAAAGCCATAATTTTGTTGAAGGAGCAAAGTTTAACTAACCATAACTCCGCTTCAGGATATCGTTTGAAGTCAAATGATATACCATTTTTAAGTTTATGATGTTTATTTTGTAAACACGAAATAAAACAAAATTGACCGGGGGAGGAATTTACGGCTCATTGGCCGTGGACGGTCACATATAGCAGCATCACAGATATAAATGATACAATAATCACATCAGGGTAGCTTCTTGCAGCGAATCACAGATTTATGCATTTCATTGGATAATTTTTCTTAATTCATATTAACACGTCACATAATCATGGTTTATTATTGAAGTTATGTGAATCCCCTCCATTAAATATATTAATATTACAATTAGACAGGATCATCTGTTCTTATAATAGGTCATGACAAATGTCAGTATATTAATGCTGACAAATGTCAGTATATTAATGCTGAAAAAAAGCTTACCTATGTTTTAGGCGATTTTAATATAGATCTATTAAAAGTTGAGGAACATAAAGCATACCATGATTATTTAGACCTAATTTATTCCTATTCATTAATGCCAACTATATACAAACCGACTAGAATTACTGAAACAACCGCTACACTAATTGATAATATATTAACGAATAACGAAGCTGTAATTCAGTCTGCTATCATAGTTACAGATGTGAGTGACCACTTTCCAACAATCTTGTCAACAAATCTAGATGTAACTGACATTCCAAGTCCAACGGTGACACATAAAAGGGTTCATAGTAACGAAAATATTTACATGTTAAAGAAAAGATTAGCTGATGTCAAATGGGAAGAATACCTAGATAATATAAATGCAGATGATGACTACAATAAGTTTATCAGTATATTTAATAAAATATATGATGAATGTATTCCATTAAAGAAATGTTCAAATAAAAGGAAAAGGGATCCGAAATCGCCGTGGATAACCAAAGGGTTACTAAAGAGTATAAACATTAAAAATACTATATATAAACAGCATTTGCAAAACCCAAGTGCTGAACGCCTTCACAAATTTAAAATATATAGAAATAAACTTCATGCTTTGATACGCAAATCTAAGAGGAAATATTATTTTACCAAGTTTGAGCGTTCTAAAATAATATGAAACAAACATGGAAAACAATCAATAATATCATTGGCCGTGGTAAAACAAGACAAGCTCAAAAGAAATTTAGAAGTGACAACGGCAATACTATTACCAATCCCCATGATATTTCCAACCTTTTAACGATTTCTTTGTACATGTAGGTCCTAATCTAGCATCACAAATTCACAAATCAGGTAAAGATTATTTTAAATAAAAAAAAAATCCAGCATCTAGCAGTATGTATATGAAGCCAGTTGTTGAAATGGAAGTCATTAAAATTATTGATAAATTTAATCAAAATAAAAGTGCTGGTCATGATAATATTGGAAATTTTATTATAAAAAGAGTTGCAAAGGAAATTGTTCAGCCGCTTGCCTCAATCTTTAATCTCTCCATTTCAACCGGTGTTGTGCCACAAAAAGTAAAAATAGCAAAGGTAATACCAATCTATAAAAAAGATTCTGAAGTATTTTCTAATTATCGCCCAATTTCGGTACTACCTTGTTTTTCGAAGATACTTGAAAGACTAGTGTTTAATAGATGTATTGCGTATATAGATAGTAATAAAATACTAAATGATAAGCAGTTTGGTTTTCGAAACAACCATTCTACATACATGGCCATAACTCAACTAGTTGACAAAGTTAACTATGCCGTTGAAAGAAACGAAACCACAATTGGAATTTTCTTAGACCTTTCCAAAGCCTTTGACACCATCGACCATAACATATTAATTCATAAATTGGAACACTATGGTTTTCGTGGTATCGTACTTCAGTGGTTCACTAATTATTTAAGCAACAGAAAACAATATGTACATTACAACTCTTGTGAATCAGAACTTAAAGATATTATTTGTGGTGTACCTCAAGGTTCTATACTGGGTCCCTTATTATTCATTCTCTATGTAAACGATATTATCAACACATCAGATGTATTAGACTTTATATTATTCGCAGATGACACTACTATTCTGTACTCACATAAAGATATTGAAAGTAAATATCAATTAATTAATAATGAATTGAAAGAAATTAGTAATTGGTTCAAGTCGAACAAACTATCGGTAAATGCAAGTAAAACAAATTACATGGTTTTGGGTACACCACATATGACATCAAAAATAAACTCAACTGTGTGTGATGTATCTCCTGAGATCATTTTAGATGAGTCAGTTCTGGAACGGGTTACTAATACAAAATTCCTGGGTGTGATTATTGATGAATGTTTGACGTGGAAATACCATATAAACTGTATAGCAAAAACCATCTCGCGAAATATTGGAGTTATGAACAAACTTAAATTTTATGTACCTGATCGTATCCTGTATTCTCTATATTGTACTCTTGTTTTACCTTATTTAAATTACGGAATATTGATTTGGGGTGATACGTGTAAAACATACTTGGATAAAATTATGAAATTACAGAAATGGGCTGTGAGGACAATAGCAAATAGTCATTATAGAAGCCACACTGCTCCTTTATTTGCCAAATACAATATTTTAACTCTTGCAGACACCTACAAACTTGAATTGGGGGTATTTATGTACAAGTACAGTAATAATGAATTACCGGGCGTATTTGATGGCTTCTTTACACTACGTTCCAATATTCATAATTACCAAACGAGAAACGCAGATAAATTCAACTTAATGAAGAACAACAAAACATTTACTGACCATGCCATTCGTACTGCTGGTCCAATATTATGGAATTCATTGCCAAATTCAATAAAAACGGCAAATTCATTGAAACATTTCCGTAAGATATATAAACGTGACTTGATCTCAAAATATGATTAATTCTTGAGCATTGTGTTTCTCGTTTGTTTGTTATGCTTTGTTTTGTTTTTTACTTTTTTGATGGTAACATTTCTTTGTTAAGGGGGTGACTTCCTCTGGCCTTACTGGCCTTCTGGTCATCCCCTCCATAATTCGTTTGTTTGATATTGCCTTTGTTTTTTAAAATATATACTGTGTGATTTCATGTGAATTATGGGAAAATAAAATATCTTGTATCTTGTATCTTGTATCTTGTATAAGAGAGATGTAGAGACTATGTATCAATTAAATTTTGTATTTATTATGGATTTCATTAAGACCAGTGACTATTTGGGGCAACACCAAACAAACCAATATAGAAAAAGTGTGGTAAAAACAAGGTTTTATAAACTTTGAATTATATAGGCAAATGGTTTAATTACCTATATAAAACACATGATTAATATAGTAAGGCCCTAAAATCAGTCGAACAGAGGTACACAGTTTAAAATCAAAAAACAAGTCGATTATTGGGGATAGATAGGTAAATATAGCTATTAGGTACTTCATTTCATTCATTTCATTTTATTTAGCACTCAATATACATCAAAAATTGCAAACCAAAAAAATACAATAGATTGCACATTATGGATAAAATATATTGTACATGTATGTAATTCAGGGTTTCAGACTAAACTATTGCACGAGGTGACAATGGAATAAATACCAATGAGTACAAAGGATAGCCCAAAAAGCCTTCCGAAGAAAGTTTAATTCCATTGCAGAAAGTATCTACACTTATCATGATGCAGTCATGTCTACAGTAGAATTCATCTTGACCTTTGCAGGACTTAAACCCCATTAAAAGCTGTTAAACCAAGATAACACTCATTGAAGCAGCTCAACTGATTAAATCAGATCTTCTCTGGTTGTGCACAAGTGTCTGTTTTCAATGTGATGCGATCATTTGCAGGAGAGATAAAAAAAACCCACTATGTTATGTTTTGTATTATTTTGTGATTGGATTTCTTTTGTTTTATATTGTTTTGTGAGGCGATCATTTGCAGGAGAGATAAAAAACCACTATGTTTTGTTTTGTATTATTTTGTGATTGGATTTTTGTTTTATATTGTTTTGTGATGCGATCATTTGCAGGAGAGATAAAAAAAAACTACCATGTTATGTTTTGTGTTATTTTGTGATTTTATTTCTTTTGTTTTATATTGTTTTGTGATGCGATCATTTGCAGGAGAGATAAAAAAACCCACTATGTTATGTTTTGTATTATTTTGTGATTAGATTTCTTTTGTTTTATATTGTTTTGTGAGGCGATCATTTGCAGGAGAGATAAAAAAAAACACTATGTTATGTTTTGTATTATTTTGTGATTGGATTTCTTTTGTTTTATATTGTTTTGTGATGCGATCATTTGCAGGAGAGATAAAAAAAACTACCATGTTATGTTTTGTATTATTTTGTGATTGGATTTCTTTTGTTTTATATTGTTTTGTGAGGCAATCATTTGCAGGAGAAAAAAAAAATCACTATGTTATGTTTTGTATTATTTTGTGATGGGATTTCTTTTGTTTTATATTTTTTTTTGAGGCGATCATTTGCAGGAGAGACAAAAAAACAACACTATGTTATGTTTTGTATTATTTTGTGATTGGATTTCTTTTGTTTTATATTGTTTTGTGAGGCGATCATTTGCAGGAGAGACAAAAAAACACCACTATGTTATGTTTTGTATTATTTTGTGATTGGATTTCTTTTGTTTTATATTGTTTTGTGATGCGATCATTTGCAGGAGAGATAAAAAAAAACCACCATGTTATGTTTTGTATTATTTTGTGATTGGATTTCTTTTGTTTTATATTGTTTTGTGAGGCGATCATTTGCAGGAGAGATAAAAAAAACCCACTATGTTATGTTTTGTATTATTTTGTGATGGGATTTCTTTTGTTTTATATTGTTTTGTGAGGCGATCATTTGCAGGAGAGACAAAAAAAACAACACTATGTTATGTTTTGTATTATTTTGTGATTGGATTTCTTTTGTTTTATATTGTTTTGTGATGCGATCATTTGCAGGAGAGATAAAAAACCACCATGTTATGTTTTGTATTATTTTGTGATTGGATTTCTTTTGTTTTATATTGTTTTGTGAGGCAATCATTTGCAGGAGAGGTAAAAAGCACTATGTTATGTTTTGTATTATTTTGTGATGGGATTTCTTTTGTTTTATATTGTTTTGTGAGGCGATCATTTGCAGGAGAGACAAAAAAAAAAGCACTATGTTATGCTTTGTATTATTTTGTGATTGGATTTCTTTTGTTTTATATTGTTTTGTGAGGCGATCATTTGCAGGAGAGATAAAAAAACCACTATGTTATGTTTTGTATTATTTTGTGATTGGAGTTCTTTTGTTTTATATTGTTTTGTGAGGCAATCATTTGCAGGAGAGGTAAAAAAGCACTATGTTATGTTTTGTATTATTTTGTGATGGGATTTCTTTTGTTTTATATTGTTTTGTGAGGCGATCATTTGCAGGAGAGACAAAAAAACAACACTATGTTATGTTTTGTATTATTTTTGGATTGGATTTCTTTTGTTTTATATTGTTTTGTGAGGCGATCATTTGCAGGAGAGATAAAAAAAAAACCCACCATGTTATGTTTTGTATTATTTTGTGATTGGATTTCTTTTGTTTTATATTGTTTTGTGAGGCAATCATTTGCAGGAGAGGTAAAAAAGCACTATGTTATGTTTTGTATTATTTTGTGATGGGATTTTTTTGTTTTATATTGTTTTTTGAGGCGATCATTTGCAGGAGAGACAAAAAAAACCACTATGTTATGTTTTGTATTATTTTGTGATTGGATTTCTTTTGTTTTATATTGTTTTATGAGGCGATCATTTGCAGGAGAGATAAAAAAAACCACTATGTTATGTTTTGTATTATTTTGTGATTGGATTTCTTTTGTTTTATATTGTTTTGTGAGGCGATCATTTGCAGGAGAGGTAAAAAACCCACTATGTTATGTTTTGTATTATTTTGTGATTGGATTTCTTTTGTTTTATATTGTTTTGTGAGGCAATCATTTGCAGGAGAGGTAAAAACCACTATGTTATGTTTTGTATTATTTTGTGATGGGATTTCTTTTGTTTTATATTGTTTTGTGAGGCGATCATTTGCAGGAGAGACATAAAAACCCACTATGTTATGTTTTGTATTATTTTGTGATTGGATTTCTTTTGTTTTATATTGTTTTGTGAGGCGATCATTTGCAGGAGAGATAAAAAAACCCACTATGTTATGTTTTGTATTATTTTGTGATGGGATTTCTTTTGTTTTATATTGTTTTGTGAGGCGATCATTTGCAGGAGAGACAAAAAACCCACTATGTTATGTTTTGTATTATTTTGTGATTGGATTTCTTTTGTTTTATATTGTTTTGTGATGCGATCATTTGCAGGAGAGATAAAAAAACACCATGTTATGTTTTGTATTATTTTGTGATTGGATTTCTTTTGTTTTATATTGTTTTGTGAGGCGATCATTTGCAGGAGAGATAAAAAAAACCACATGTTATGTTTTGTATTATTTTGTGATTGGATTTCTTTTGTTTTATATTGTTTTGTGAGGCAATCATTTGCAGGAGAGGTAAAAAAGCACTATGTTATGTTTTGTATTATTTTGTGATGGGATTTTTTTTGTTTTATATTGTTTTGTGAGGCGATCATTTGCAGGAGAGACAAAAAAACCCACTATGTTATGTTTTGTATTATTTTGTGATTGGATTTCTTTTGTTTTATATTGTTTTGTGAGGCGATCATTTGCAGGAGAGATAAAAAAACCACTATGTTATGTTTTGTATTATTTTGTGATTGGATTTCTTTTGTTTTATATTGTTTTGTGAGGCGATCATTTGCAGGAGAGGTAAAAAAAACCACTACGTTATGTTTTGTATTATTTTGTGATTGGATTTCTTTTGTTTTATATTGTTTTGTGAGGCAATCATTTGCAGGAGAGGTAAAAAACCACTATGTTATGTTTTGTATTATTTTGTGATGGGATTTCTTTTGTTTTATATTGTTTTGTTAGGCGATCATTTGCAGGAGAGACAAAAAAAACCCACTATGTTATGTTTTGTATTATTTTGTGATTGGATTTCTTTTGTTTTATATTGTTTTGTGAGGCGATCATTTGCAGGAGAGATAAAAAACCACTATGTTATGTTTTGTATTATTTTGTGATGGGATTTCTTTTGTTTTATATTGTTTTGTGAGGCGATCATTTGCAGGAGAGACAAAAAAACCCACTATGTTATGTTTTGTATTATTTTGTGATTGGATTTCTTTTGTTTTATATTGTTTTGTGATGCGATCATTTGCAGGAGAGATAAAAAAAAACACCATGTTATGTTTTGTATTATTTTGTGATTGGATTTCTTTTGTTTTATATTGTTTTGTGAGGCGATCATTTGCAGGAGAGATAAAAAACCCACTATGTTATGTTTTGTATTATTTTGTGATGGGATTTCTTTTGTTTTATATTGTTTTGTGAGGCGATCATTTGCAGGAGAGACAAAAAAAAAACCACTATGTTATGTTTTGTATTATTTTGTGATTGGATTTCTTTTTTTTTATATTGTTTTGTGATGCGATCATTTGCAGGAGAGATAAAAAAAAACCACCATGTTATGTTTTGTATTATTTTGTGATTGGATTTCTTTTGTTTTATATTGTTTTGTGAGGCAATCATTTGCAGGAGAGGTAAAAAAGCACTATGTTATGTTTTGTATTATTTTGTGATGGGATTTCTTTTGTTTTATATTGTTTTGTGAGGCGATCATTTGCAGGAGAGACAAAAAAACCACTATGTTATGTTTTGTATTATTTTGTGATTGGATTTCTTTTGTGTTATATTGTTTTGTGAGGCGATCATTTGCAGGAGAGGTAAAAAAAAATACACCATGTTATGTTTTGTATTATTTTGTGATTGGATTTCTTTTGTTTTATATTGTTTTGTGAGGCGATCATTTGCAGGAGAGATAAAAAAAACCACTATGTTATGTTTTGTATTATTTTGTGATTGGATTTCTTTTGTTTTATATTGTTTTGTGAGGCGATCATTTGCAGGAGAGATAAAAACCCACTATGTTATGTTTTGTATTATTTTGTGATGGGATTTCTTTTGTTTTATATTGTTTTGTGAGGCGATCATTTGCAGGAGAGACAAAAAAAACCACTATGTTATGTTTTGTATTATTTTGTGATTGGATTTCTTTTGTTTTATATTGTTTTGTGAGGCGATCATTTGCAGGAGAGATAAAAAGCACTATGTTATGTTTTGTATTATTTTGTGATTGGATTTCTTTTGTTTTATATTGTTTTGTGAGGCGATCATTTGCAGGAGAGATAAAAACCCACTATGTTATGTTTTGTATTATTTTGTGATGGGAGTTCTTTTGTTTTATATTGTTTTGTGAGGCGATCATTTGCAGGAGAGACAAAAAACCCACTATGTTATGTTTTGTATTATTTTGTGATTGGATTTCTTTTGTTTTATATTGTTTTGTGATGCGATCATTTGCAGGAGAGATAAAAAACAACAACACCATGTTATGTTTTGTATTATTTTGTGAATGGAAATCTTTTGTTTTATATTGTTTTGTGAGGCGATCATTTGCAGGAGAGATAAAAAACCACATGTTATGTTTTGTATTATTTTGTGATTGGATTTCTTTTGTTTTATATTGTTTTGTGAGGCAATCATTTGCAGGAGAGGTAAAAAAGCACTATGTTATGTTTTGTATTATTTTGTGATTGGATTTCTTTTGTTTTATATTGTTTTGTGAGGCGATCATTTGCAGGAGAGACAAAAAACCCACTATGTTATGTTTTGTATTATTTTGTGATTGGATTTCTTTTGTTTTATATTGTTTTGTGAGGCGATCATTTGCAGGAGAGATAAAAAAAACCACTATGTTATGTTTTGTATTATTTTGTGATCGGATTTCTTTTGTTTTATGTTGTTTTGTGAGGCGATCATTTGCAGGAGAGGTAAAAAAACCACTATGTTATGTTTTGTATTATTTTGTGATTGGATTTCTTTTGTTTTATATTGTTTTGTGAGGCAATCATTTGCAGGAGAGGTAAAAAACAACTATGTTATGTTTTGTATTATTTTGTGATGGGATTTCTTTTGTTTTATATTGTTTTGTGAGGCGATCATTTGCAGGAGAGATAAAAAAACCCACTATGTTATGTTTTGTATTATTTTGTGATTGGATTTCTTTTGTTTTATATTGTTTTGTGAGGCGATCATTTGCAGGAGAGACAAAAAAAACCCACTATGTTATGTTTTGTATTATTTTGTGATTGGATTTCTTTTGTTTTATATTGTTTTGTGATGCGATCATTTGCAGGAGAGATAAAAAAAAAAACACCATGTTATGTTTTGTATTATTTTGTGATTGGATTTCTTTTGTTTTATATTGTTTTGTGAGGCGAACATTTGCAGGAGAGATAAAAAAAACCCACTATGTTATGTTTTGTATTATTTTGTGATGGGATTTCTTTTGTTTTATATTGTTTTGTGAGGCGATCATTTGCAGGAGAGACAAAAAAACCACTATGTTATGTTTTGTATTATTTTGTGATTGGATTTCTTTTGTTTTATATTGTTTTGTGATGCGATCATTTGCAGGAGAGATAAAAAAAAAAACCACCATGTTATGTTTTGTATTATTTTGTGATTGGATTTCTTTTGTTTTATATTGTTTTGTGAGGCAATTATTTTTAGGAGAGGTAAAAAAATACTATGTTATGTTTTGTATTATTTTGTGATGGGATTTCTTTTGTTTTATATTGTTTTGTGAGGCGATCATTTGCAGGAGAGACAAAAAAAACCACTATGTTATGTTTTGTATTATTTTGTGATTGGATTTCTTTTGTGTTATATTGTTTTGTGAGGCGATCATTTGCAGGAGAGGTAAAAAAAAATACACCATGTTATGTTTTGTATTATTTTGTGATTGGATTTCTTTTGTTTTATATTGTTTTGTGAGGCGATCATTTGCAGGAGAGATAAAAAACCCACTATGTTATGTTTTGTATTATTTTGTGATTGGATTTCTTTTGTTTTATATTGTTTTGTGAGGCGATCATTTGCAGGAGAGATAAAAAACCCACTATGTTATGTTTTGTATTATTTTGTGATGGGATTTCTTTTGTTTTATATTGTTTTGTGAGGCGATCATTTGCAGGAGAGACACAAAAACCACTATGTTATGTTTTGTATTATTTTGTGATTGGATTTCTTTTGTTTTATATTGTTTTGTGAGGCGATCATTTGCAGGAGAGATAAAAAAAACCCACTATGTTATGTTTTGTATTATTTTGTGATTGGATTTCTTTTGTTTTATATTGTTTTGTGAGGCAATCATTTGCAGGAGAGGTAAAAAAGCACTATGTTATGTTTTGTATTATTTTGTGATGGGATTTCTTTTGTTTTATATTGTTTTGTGAGGCGATCATTTGCAGGAGAGACAAAAAAAACCACTATGTTATGTTTTGTATTATTTTGTGATTGGATTTCTTTTGTTTTATATTGTTTTGTGAGGCGATCATTTGCAGGAGAGATAAAAAACCACTATGTTATGTTTTGTATTATTTTGTGATGGGATTTCTTTTGTTTTATATTGTTTTGTGAGGCGATCATTTGCAGGAGAGACAAAAAAACCACTATGTTATGTTTTGTATTATTTTGTGATTGGATTTCTTTTGTTTTATATTGTTTTGTGAGGCGGTCATTTGCAGGAGAGGTAAAAAAACCACTATGTTATGTTTTGTATTATTTTGTGATGGGATTTCTTTTGTTTTATATTGTTTTGTGAGGCGATCATTTGCAGGAGAGACAAAAAACAACACTATGTTATGTTTTGTATTATTTTGTGATTGGATTTCTTTTGTTTTATATTGTTTTGTGAGGCGATCATTTGCAGGAGAGATAAAAAAACCCACTATGTTATGTTTTGTATTATTTTGTGATGCGATTTCTTTTGTTTTATATTGTTTTGTGAGACGATCATTTGCAGGAGAGACAAAAAAAAAAAACACTATGTTATGTTTTGTATTATTTTGTGATTGGATTTCTTTTGTTTTATATTGTTTTGTGATGCGATCATTTGCAGGAGAGATAAAAAAAAACACCATGTTATGTTTTGTATTATTTTGTGATTGGATTTCTTTTGTTTTATATTGTTTTGTGTGGCAATCATTTGCAGGAGAGGTAAAAAAGCACTATGTTATGTTTTGTATTATTTTGTGATGGGATTTCTTTTGTTTTATATTGTTTTGTGAGGCGATCATTTGCAGGAGAGACAAAAAAAAAACCACTATGTTATGTTTTGTATTATTTTGTGATTGGATTTCTTTTCTTTTATATTGTTTTGTGAGGCGATCATTTGCAGGAGAGATAAAAAAACCACTATGTTATGTTTTGTATTATTTTGTGATTGGATTTCTTTTGTTTTATATTGTTTTGTGAGGCGATCATTTGCAGGAGAGGTAAAAAAAACACTATGTTATGTTTTGTATTATTTTGTGATGGGATTTCTTTTGTTTTATATTGTTTTGTGAGGCGATCATTTGCAGGAGAGACAAAAAAAACCCACTATGTTATGTTTTGTATTATTTTGTGATTGGATTTCTTTTGTTTTATATTGTTTTGTGAGGCGATCATTTGCAGGAGAGATAAAAAACCCACTATGTTATGTTTTGTATTATTTTGTGATGGGATTTCTTTTGTTTTATATTGTTTTGTGAGGCGATCATTTGCAGGAGAGACAAAAAACCCACTATGTTATGTTTTGTATTATTTTGTGATTGGATTTCTTTTGTTTTATATTGTTTTGTGAGGCGATCATTTGCAGGAGAGATAAAAAAAAAAAACACCATGTTATGTTTTGTATTATTTTGTGATTGGATTTCTTTTCTTTTATATTGTTTTGTGAGGCGATCATTTGCAGGAGAGATAAAAAACCACTATGTTATGTTTTGTATTATTTTGTGATTGGATTTCTTTTGTTTTATATTGTTTTGTGAGGCGATCATTTGCAGGAGAGATAAAAACCCACTATGTTATGTTTTGTATTATTTTGTGATTGGATTTCTTTTGTTTTATATTGTTTTGTGAGGCGATCATTTGCAGGAGAGATAAAAAACCCACTATGTTATGTTTTGTATTATTTTGTGATGGGATTTCTTTTGTTTTATATTGTTTTGTGAGGCGATCATTTGCAGGAGAGACAAAAAAACCACTATGTTATGTTTTGTATTATTTTGTGATTGGATTTCTTTTGTTTTATATTGTTTTGTGAGGCGATCATTTGCAGGAGAGATAAAAACCCACTATGTTATGTTTTGTATTATTTTGTGATTGGATTTCTTTTGTTTTATATTGTTTTGTGAGGCAATCATTTGCAGGAGAGGTAAAAAAGCACTATGTTATGTTTTGTATTATTTTGTGATGGGATTTCTTTTGTTTTATATTGTTTTGTGAGGCGATCATTTGCAGGAGAGACAAAAAAAAACCACTATGTTATGTTTTGTATTATTTTGTGATTGGATTTCATTTGTTTTATATTGTTTTGTGAGGCGATCATTTGCAGGAGAGATAAAAAAACCACTATGTTATGTTTTGTATTATTTTGTGATGGGATTTCTTTTGTTTTATATTGTTTTGTGAGGCGATCATTTGCAGGAGAGACAAAAAAACCACTATGTTATGTTTTGTATTATTTTGTGATTGGATTTCTTTTGTTTTATATTGTTTTGTGAGGCGATCATTTGCAGGAGAGGTAAAAAACCACTATGTTATGTTTTGTATTATTTTGTGATGGGATTTCTTTTGTTTTATATTGTTTTGTGAGGCGATCATTTGCAGGAGAGACAAAAAAACAACACTATGTTATGTTTTGTATTATTTTGTGATTGGATTTCTTTTGTTTTATATTGTTTTGTGAGGCGATCATTTGCAGGAGAGATAAAAAAACCCACTATGTTATGTTTTGTATTATTTTGTGATGCGATTTCTTTTGTTTTATATTGTTTTGTGAGGCGATCATTTGCAGGAGAGACAAACAAAAACACTATGTTATGTTTTGTATTATTTTGTGATTGGATTTCTTTTGTTTTATATTGTTTTGTGATGCGATCATTTGCAGGAGAGATAAAAAAACCCACCATGTTATGTTTTGTATTATTTTGTGATTGGATTTCTTTTGTTTTATATTGTTTTGTGAGGCGATCATTTGCAGGAGAGATAAAAAAAAACCACTATGTTATGTTTTGTATTATTTTGTGATTGGATTTCTTTTGTTTTATATTGTTTTGTGAGGCGATCATTTGCAGGAGAGGTAAAAAAACACTATGTTATGTTTTGTATTATTTTGTGATGGGATTTCTTTTGTTTTATATTGTTTTGTGAGGCGATCATTTGCAGGAGAGACAAAAAAACCACTATGTTATGTTTTGTATTATTTTGTGATTGGATTTCTTTTGTTTTATATTGTTTTGTGAGGCGATCATTTGCAGGAGAGATAAAAAACCCCACTTTGGTATGTTTTGTATTATTTTGTGATGGGATTTCTTTTGTTTTATATTGTTTTGTGAGGCGATCATTTGCAGGAGAGACAAAAAACCCACTATGTTATGTTTTGTATTATTTTGTGATTGGATTTCTTTTGTTTTATATTGTTTTGTGAGGCGATCATTTGCAGGAGAGATAAAAAAAAAACACCATGTTATGTTTTGTATTATTTTGTGATTGGATTTCTTTTCTTTTATATTGTTTTGTGAGGCGATCATTTGCAGGAGAGATAAAAAAAACCCACTATGTTATGTTTTGTATTATTTTGTGATTGGATTTCTTTTGTTTTATATTGTTTTGTGAGGCGATCATTTGCAGGAGAGGTAAAAAAAACACTATGTTATGTTTTGTATTATTTTGTGATTGGATTTCTTTTGTTTTATATTGTTTTGTGAGGCGATCATTTGCAGGAGAGATAAAAAAACCACTATGTTATGTTTTGTATTATTTTGTGATGGGATTTCTTTTGTTTTATATTGTTTTGTGAGGCGATCATTTGCAGGAGAGACAAAAAAAAACACTATGTTATGTTTTGTATTATTTTGTGATTGGATTTCTTTTCTTTTATATTGTTTTGTGAGGCGATCATTTGCAGGAGAGATAAAAAAACCACTATGTTATGTTTTGTATTATTTTGTGATTGGATTTCTTTTGTTTTATATTGTTTTGTGAGGCGATCATTTGCAGGAGAGGTAAAAAAACACTATGTTATGTTTTGTATTATTTTGTGATTGGATTTCTTTTGTTTTATATTGTTTTGTGAGGCGATCATTTGCAGGAGAGATAAAAAAACCACTATGTTATGTTTTGTATTATTTTGTGATGGGATTTCTTTTGTTTTATATTGTTTTGTGAGGCGATCATTTGCAGGAGAGACAAAAAACCACTATGTTATGTTTTGTATTATTTTGTGATGGGATTTCTTTTGTTTTATATTGTTTTGTGAGGCGATCATTTGCAGGAGAGACAAAAAAAACCCACTATGTTATGTTTTGTATTATTTTGTGATTGGATTTCTTTTGTTTTATATTGTTTTGTGAGGCGATCATTTGCAGGAGAGATAAAAAACCCACTATGTTATGTTTTGTATTATTTTGTGATGGGATTTCTTTTGTTTTATATTGTTTTGTGAGGCGATCATTTGCAGGAGAGACAAAAAAACCCACTATGTTATGTTTTGTATTATTTTGTGATTGGATTTCTTTTGTTTTATATTGTTTTGTGAGGCGATCATTGGCAGGAGAGATAAAAAAAACACCATGTTATGTTTTGTATTATTTTGTGATTGGATTTCTTTTGTTTTATATTGTTTTGTGAGGCGATCATTTGCAGGAGGGATAAAAAAAACCCACTATGTTATGTTTTGTATTATTTTGTGATGGGATTTCTTTTGTTTTATATTGTTTTGTGAGGCGATCATTTGCAGGAGAGACAAAAAAACCACTATGTTATGTTTTGTATTATTTTGTGATTGGATTTCTTTTGTTTTATATTGTTTTGTGAGGCGATCATTTGCAGGAGAGATAAAAAAAACCCACTATGTTATGTTTTGTATTATTTTGTGATGGGATTTCTTTTGTTTTATATTGTTTTGTGAGGCGATCATTTGCAGGAGAGACAAAAAAAACCACTATGTTATGTTTTGTATTATTTTGTGATTGGATTTCTTTTGTTTTATATTGTTTTGTGAGGCGATCATTTGCAGGAGAGATAAAAAAAACCCACTATGTTATGTTTTATATTATTTTGTGATGGGATTTCTTTTGTTTTATATTGTTTTGTGAGGCGATCATTTGCAGGAGATGTAAAAAAAACACTATGTTATGTTTTGTATTATTTTGTGATGGGATTTCTTTTGTTTTATATTGTTTTGTGAGGCGATCATTTGCAGGAGAGACAAAAAAAACCCACTATGTTATGTTTTGTATTATTTTGTGATTGGATTTCTTTTGTTTTATATTGTTTTGTGAGGCGATCATTTGCAGGAGAGATAAAAAACCCACTATGTTATGTTTTGTATTATTTTGTGATGGGATTTCTTTTGTTTTATATTGTTTTGTGAGGCGATCATTTGCAGGAGAGACAAAAAACCCACTATGTTATGTTTTGTATTATTTTGTGATTGGATTTCTTTTGTTTTATATTGTTTTGTGAGGCGATCATTTGCAGGAGAGATAAAAAAAAACACCATGTTATGTTTTGTATTATTTTGTGATTGGATTTCTTTTCTTTTATATTGTTTTGTGAGGCGATCATTTGCAGGAGAGATAAAAAAACCACTATGTTATGTTTTGTATTATTTTGTGATTGGATTTCTTTTGTTTTATATTGTTTTGTGAGGCGATCATTTGCAGGAGAGGTAAAAAAACACTATGTTATGTTTTGTATTATTTTGTGATTGGATTTCTTTTGTTTTATATTGTTTTGTGAGGCGATCATTTGCAGGAGAGATAAAAAACCACTATGTTATGTTTTGTGTTATTTTGTGATGGGATTTCTTTTGTTTTATATTGTTTTGTGAGGCGATCATTTGCAGGAGAGACAAAAAAAACCACTATGTTATGTTTTGTATTATTTTGTGATTGGATTTCTTTTCTTTTATATTGTTTTGTGAGGCGATCATTTGCAGGAGAGATAAAAAAAAACCACTATGTTATGTTTTGTATTATTTTGTGATTGGATTTCTTTTGTTTTACATTGTTTTGTGAGGCGATCATTTGCAGGAGAGGTAAAAAAAACACTATGTTATGTTTTGTATTATTTTGTGATTGGATTTCTTTTGTTTTATATTGTTTTGTGAGGCGATCATTTGCAGGAGAGATAAAAAACCACTATGTTATGTTTTGTATTATTTTGTGATGGGATTTCTTTTGTTTTATATTGTTTTGTGAGGCGATCATTTGCAGGAGAGATAAAAAAACCACTATGTTATGTTTTGTATTATTTTGTGATGGGATTTCTTTTGTTTTATATTGTTTTGTGAGGCGATCATTTGCAGGAGAGACAAAAAAACCCACTATGTTATGTTTTGTATTATTTTGTGATTGGATTTCTTTTGTTTTATATTGTTTTGTGAGGCGATCATTTGCAGGAGAGATAAAAAAACCCACTATGTTATGTTTTGTATTATTTTGTGATGGGATTTCTTTTGTTTTATATTGTTTTGTGAGGCGATCATTTGCAGGAGAGACAAAAAACCCACTATGTTATGTTTTGTATTATTTTGTGATTGGATTTCTTTTGTTTTATATTGTTTTGTGAGGCGATCATTTGCAGGAGAGATAAAAAAAACACCATGTTATGTTTTGTATTATTTTGTGATTGGATTTCTTTTGTTTTATATTGTTTTGTGAGGCGATCATTTGCAGGAGGGATAAAAAAACCCACTATGTTATGTTTTGTATTATTTTGTGATGGGATTTCTGTTGTTAGATATTGTTTTGTGAGGCGATCATTTGCAGGAGAGACAAAAAAAACCACTATGTTATGTTTTGTATTATTTTGTGATTGGATTTCTTTTGTTTTATATTGTTTTGTGAGGCGATCATTTGCAGGAGAGATAAAAAACCCCACTATGTTATGTTTTGTATTATTTTGTGATGGGATTTCTTTTGTTTTATATTGTTTTGTGAGGCGATCATTTGCAGGAGAGACAAAAAACCACTATGTTATGTTTTGTATTATTTTGTGATTGGATTTCTTTTGTTTTATATTGTTTTGTGAGGCGATCATTTGCAGGAGAGATAAAAAAAACCCCACTATGTTATGTTTTATATTATTTTGTGATGGGATTTCTTTTGTTTTATATTGTTTTGTGAGGCGATCATTTGCAGGAGAGACAAAAAAAAACCACTATGTTATGTTTTGTATTATTTTGTGATTGGATTTCTTTTGTTTTATATTGTTTTGTGAGGCGATCATTTGCAGGAGAGATAAAAACCCACTATGTTATGTTTTGTATTATTTTGTGATGGGATTTCTTTTGTTTTATATTGTTTTGTGAGGCGATCATTTGCAGGAGAGACAAAAAAACCACTATGTTATGTTTTGTATTATTTTGTGATGGGATTTCTTTTGTTTTATATTGTTTTGTGAGGCGATCATTTGCAGGAGAGACAAAAAAACCCACTATGTTATGTTTTGTATTATTTTGTGATTGGATTTCTTTTGTTTTATATTGTTTTGTGAGGCGATCATTTGCAGGAGAGATAAAAAACCCACTATGTTATGTTTTGTATTATTTTGTGATGGGATTTCTTTTGTTTTATATTGTTTTCTGAGGCGATCATTTGCAGGAGAGACAAAAAAAACCACTATGTTATGTTTTGTATTATTTTGTGATTGGATTTCTTTTGTTTTATATTGTTTTGTGAGGCGATCATTTGCAGGAGAGATAAAAAAACCCACTATGTTATGTTTTGTATTATTTTGTGATGGGATTTCTTTTGTTTTATATTGTTTTGTGAGGCGATCATTTGCAGGAGAGACAAAAAAACCACTATGTTATGTTTTGTATTATTTTGTGATTGGATTTCTTTTGTTTTATATTGTTTTGTGAGGCGATCATTTGCAGGAGAGATAAAAAAACCACTATGTTATTTTTTGTATTATTTTGTGAGTGGATTTCTTTTGTTTTATATTGTTTTGTGAGGCGATCATTTGCAGGAGAGGTAAAAAAACACACCATGTTATGTTTTGTATTATTTTGTGATTGGATTTCTTTTGTTTTATATTGTTTTGTGAGGCGATCATTTGCAGGAGAGATAAAAAAAAAACCACTATGTTATGTTTTATATTATTTTGTGATGGGATTTCTTTTGTTTTATATTGTTTTGTGAGGCGATCATTTGCAGGAAAGAGACAAAAAAAACCCACTATGTTATGTTTTGTATTATTTTGTGATTGGATTTCTTTTGTTTTTTATTGTTTTGTGAGGCGATCATTTGCAGTAGAGGTAAAAAATCACTATGTTATGTTTTGTATTATTTTGTGATGGGATTTCTTTTGTTTTATATTGTTTTGTGAGGCGATCATTTGCAGGAGAGACAAAAAAAACCACTATGTTATGTTTTGTATTATTTTGTGATGGGATTTCTTTTGTTTTATATTGTTTTGTGAGGCGATCATTTGCAGGAGAGACAAAAACCCACTATGTTATGTTTTGTATTATTTTGTGATTGGATTTCTTTTGTTTTATATTGTTTTGTGAGGCGATCATTTGCAGGAGAGACAAAAAACCACTATGTTATGTTTTGTATTATTTTGTGATGGGATTTCTTTTGTTTTATATTGTTTTGTGAGGCGATCATTTGCAGGAGAGACAAAAAAACCACTATGTTATGTTTTGTATTATTTTGTGATTGGATTTCTTTTGTTTTATATTGTTTTGTGAGGCGATCATTTGCAGGAGAGATAAAAAAAACCACTATGTTATGTTTTGTATTATTTTGTGATGGGATTTCTTTTGTTTTATATTGTTTTGTGAGGCGATCATTTGCAGGAGAGACAAAAAACCACTATGTTATGTTTTGTATTATTTTGTGATGGGATTTCTTTTGTTTTATATTGTTTTGTGAGGCGATCATTTGCAGGAGAGACAAAAAAACCCACTATGTTATGTTTTGTATTATTTTGTGATTGGATTTCTTTTGTTTTATATTGTTTTGTGAGGCGATCATTTGCAGGAGAGATAAAAAACCCCAATATGTTATGTTTTGTATTATTTTGTGATGGGATTTCTTTTGTTTTATATTGTTTTGTGAGGCGATCATTTGCAGGAGAGACAAAAAACCCACTATGTTATGTTTTGTATTATTTTGTGATTGGATTTCTTTTGTTTTATATTGTTTTGTGAGGCGATCATTGGCAGGAGAGATAAAAAAAACACCATGTTATGTTTTGTATTATTTTGTGATTGGATTTCTTTTGTTTTATATTGTTTTGTGAGGCGATCATTTGCAGGAGGGATAAAAAAACCCACTATGTTATGTTTTGTATTATTTTGTGATGGGATTTCTTTTGTTTTATATTGTTTTGTGAGGCGATCATTTGCAGGAGAGACAAAAAACCACTATGTTATGTTTTGTATTATTTTGTGATTGGATTTCTTTTGTTTTATATTGTTTTGTGAGGCGATCATTTGCAGGAGAGATAAAAAACCCACTATGTTATGTTTTGTATTATTTTGTGATGGGATTTCTTTTGTTTTATATTGTTTTGTGAGGCGATCATTTGCAGGAGAGACAAAAAAACCACTATGTTATGTTTTGTATTATTTTGTGATGGATTTCTTTTGTTTTATATTGTTTTGTGAGGCGATCATTTGCAGGAGTTATAAAAAAAACTCATTATGTTATGTTTTATATTATTTTGTGATGGGATTTCTTTTGTTTTATATTGTTTTGTGAGGCGATCATTTGCAGGAGAGGTAAAAAAAACACTATGTTATGTTTTGTATTATTTTGTGATGGGATTTCTTTTGTTTTATATTGTTTTGTGAGGCGATCATTTGCAGGAGAGACAAAAAAAACCCACTATGTTATGTTTTGTATTATTTTGTGATTGGATTTCTTTTGTTTTATATTGTTTTGTGAGGCGATCATTTGCAGGAGAGATAAAAAACCCACTATGTTATGTTTTGTATTATTTTGTGATGGGATTTCTTTTGTTTTATATTGTTTTGTGAGGCGATCATTTGCAGGAGAGACAAAAAACCCACTATGTTATGTTTTGTATTATTTTGTGATTGGATTTCTTTTGTTTTATATTGTTTTGTGAGGCGATCATTTGCAGGAGAGATAAAAAAAACACCATGTTATGTTTTGTATTATTTTGTGATTGGATTTCTTTTCTTTTATATTGTTTTGTGAGGCGATCATTTGCAGGAGAGATAAAAAAACCACTATGTTATGTTTTGTATTATTTTGTGATTGGATTTCTTTTGTTTTATATTGTTTTGTGAGGCGATCATTTGCAGGAGAGGTAAAAAAAAACACTATGTTATGTTTTGTATCATTTTGTGATTGGATTTCTTTTGTTTTATATTGTTTTGTGAGGCGATCATTTGCAGGAGAGATAAAAAAACCACTATGTTATGTTTTGTATTATTTTGTGATGGGATTTCTTTTGTTTTATATTGTTTTGTGAGGCGATCATTTGCAGGAGAGACAAAAAAAACACTATGTTATGTTTTGTATTATTTTGTGATTGGATTTCTTTTCTTTTATATTGTTTTGTGAGGCGATCATTTGCAGGAGAGATAAAAAAAACCACTATGTTATGTTTTGTATTATTTTGTGATTGGATTTCTTTTGTTTTATATTGTTTTGTGAGGCGATCATTTGCAGGAGAGGTAAAAAAACACTATGTTATGTTTTGTATTATTTTGTGATTGGATTTCTTTTGTTTTATATTGTTTTGTGAGGCGATCATTTGCAGGAGAGATAAAAAAACCACTATGTTATGTTTTGTATTATTTTGTGATGGGATTTCTTTTGTTTTATATTGTTTTGTGAGGCGATCATTTGCAGGAGAGAAAAAAAAACCACTATGTTATGTTTTGTATTATTTTGTGATGGGATTTCTTTTGTTTTATATTGTTTTGTGAGGCGATCATTTGCAGGAGAGACAAAAAAAACCCACTATGTTATGTTTTGTATTATTTTGTGATTGGATTTCTTTTGTTTTATATTGTTTTGTGAGGCGATCATTTGCAGGAGAGATAAAAAAACATTAGGTTATGTTTTGTATTATTTTGTGATGGGATTTCTTTTGTTTTATATTGTTTTGTGAGGCGATCATTTGCAGGAGAGACAAAAAACCCACTATGTTATGTTTTGTATTATTTTGTGATTGGATTTCTTTTGTTTTATATTGTTTTGTGAGGCGATCATTTGCAGGAGAGATAAAAAAACACCATGTTATGTTTTGTATTATTTTGTGATTGGATTTCTTTTGTTTTATATTGTTTTGTGAGGCGATCATTTGCAGGAGGGATAAAAAAACCCACTATGTTATGTTTTGTATTATTTTGTGATGGGATTTCTTTTGTTTTATATTGTTTTGTGAGGCGATCATTTGCAGGAGAGACAAAAAAAACCACTATGTTATGTTTTGTATTATTTTGTGATTGGATTTCTTTTGTTTTATATTGTTTTGTGAGGCGATCATTTGCAGGAGAGATAAAAAACCCACTATGTTTTGTTTTGTATTTTTTTGTGATGGGATTTCTTTTGTTTTATATTGTTTTGTGAGGCGATCATTTGCAGGAGAGACAAAAAACCACTATGTTATGTTTTGTATTATTTTGTGATTGGATTTCTTTTGTTTTATATTGTTTTGTGAGGCGATCATTTGCAGGAGAGATAAAAAAAACCCCACTATGTTATGTTTTATATTATTTTGTGATGGGATTTCTTTTGTTTTATATTGTTTTGTGAGGCGATCATTTGCAGGAGAGACAAAAAAACCACTATGTTATGTTTTGTATTATTTTGTGATTGGATTTCTTTTGTTTTATATTGTTTTGTGAGGCGATCATTTGCAGGAGAGATAAAAAACCCACTATGTTATGTTTTGTATTATTTTGTGATGGGATTTCTTTTGTTTTATATTGTTTTGTGAGGCGATCATTTGCAGGAGAGACAAAAAAACCACTATGTTATGTTTTGTATTATTTTGTGATGGGATTTCTTTTGTTTTATATTGTTTTGTGAGGCGATCATTTGCAGGAGAGACAAAAAAAACCCACTATGTTATGTTTTGTATTATTTTGTGATTGGTTTTCTTTTGTTTTATATTGTTTTGTGAGGCGATCATTTGCAGGAGAGATAAAAAAAACCCACTATGTTATGTTTTGTATTATTTTGTGATGGGATTTCTTTTGTTTTATATTGTTTTCTGAGGCGATCATTTGAAGAAGAGACAAAAAAACCACTATGTTATGTTTTGTATTATTTTGTGATTGGATTTCTTTTGTTTTATATTGTTTTGTGAGGCGATCATTTGCAGGAGAGATAAAAAACCCCACTATGTTATGTTTTGTATTATTTTGTGATGGGATTTCTTTTGTTTTATATTGTTTTGTGAGGCGATCATTTGCAGGAGAGACAAAAAAAACCACTATGTTATGTTTTGTATTATTTTGTGATTGGATTTCTTTTGTTTTATATTGTTTTGTGAGGCGATCATTTGCAGGAGAGATAAAAAAACCACTATGTTATGTTTTGTATTATTTTGTGATTGGATTTCTTTTTGTTTTATATTGTTTTGTGAGGCGATCATTTGCAGGAGAGGTAAAAAAAACACACACCATGTTATGTTTTGTATTATTTTGTGATTGGATTTCTTTTGTTTTATATTGTTTTGTGAGGCGATCATTTGCAGGAGAGATAAAAAAACCCACTATGTGATGTTTTATATTATTTTGTGATGGGATTTCTTTTGTTTTATATTGTTTTGTGAGGCGATCATTTGCAGGAGAGATAAAAAACCCACTATGTTATGTTTTGTATTATTTTGTGATTGGATTTCTTTTGTTTTTTATTGTTTTGTGAGGCGATCATTTGCAGTAGAGGTAAAAATCACTATGTTATGTTTTGTATTATTTTGTGATGGGATTTCTTTTGTTTTATATTGTTTTGTGAGGCGATCATTTGCAGGAGAGACAAAAAAAACCACTATGTTATGTTTTGTATTATTTTGTGATGGGATTTCTTTTGTTTTATATTGTTTTGTGAGGCGATCATTTGCAGGAGAGACAAAAAACCCACTATGTTATGTTTTGTATTATTTTGTGATTGGATTTCTTTTGTTTTATATTGTTTTGTGAGGCGATCATTTGCAGGAGAGACAAAAAACCACTATGTTATGTTTTGTATTATTTTGTGATGGGATTTCTTTTGTTTTATATTGTTTTGTGAGGCGATCATTTGCAGGAGAGACAAAAAAACCACTATGTTATGTTTTGTATTATTTTGTGATTGGATTTCTTTTGTTTTATATTGTTTTGTGAGGCGATCATTTGCAGGAGAGATAAAAAAAACACCATGTTATGTTTTGTATTATTTTGTGATTGGATTTCTTTTGTTTTATATTGTTTTGTGAGGCGATCATTTGCAGGAGGGATAAAAAAACCCACTATGTTATGTTTTGTATTATTTTGTGATGGGATTTCTTTTGTTTTATATTGTTTTGTGAGGCGATCATTTGCAGGAGAGACAAAAAAAACCACTATGTTATGTTTTGTATTATTTTGTGATTGGATTTCTTTTGTTTTATATTGTTTTGTGAGGCGATCATTTGCAGGAGAGATAAAAAAAAACCACTATGTTATGTTTTGTATTATTTTGTGATTGGATTTCTTTTGTTTTATATTGTTTTGTGAGGCGATCATTTGCAGGAGAGGTAAAAAAAAACCACCATGTTATGTTTTGTATTATTTTGTGATTGGATTTCTTTTGTTTTATATTGTTTTGTGAGGCGATCATTTGCAGGAGAGATAAAAAAACCACTATGTTATGTTTTGTATTATTTTGTGATGGGATTTCTTTTGTTTTATATTGTTTTGTGAGGCGATCATTTGCAGGAGAGACAAAAAAAACCACTATGTTATGTTTTGTATTATTTTGTGATTGGATTTCTTTTGTTTTATATTGTTTTGTGAGGCGATCATTTGCAGTAGAGGTAAAAATCACTATGTTATGTTTTGTATTATTTTGTGATGGGATTTCTTTTGTTTTATATTGTTTTGTGAGGCGATCATTTGCAGGAGAGACAAAAAAATACCACTATGTTATGTTTTGTATTATTTTGTGATGGGATTTCTTTTGTTTTATATTGTTTTGTGAGGCGATCATTTGCAGGAGAGACAAAAAAAACCACTATGTTATGTTTTGTATTATTTTGTGATTGGATTTCTTTTGTTTTATATTGTTTTGTGAGGCGATCATTTGCAGGAGAGATAAAAACCCACTATGTTATGTTTTGTATTATTTTGTGATGGGATTTCTTTTGTTTTATATTGTTTTGTGAGGCGATCATTTGCAGGAGAGACAAAAAAACCACTATGTTATGTTTTGTATTATTTTGTGATGGGATTTCTTTTGTTTTATATTGTTTTGTGATGCGATCATTTGCAGGAGAGATAAAAAAAAACACCATGTTATGTTTTGTATTATTTTGTGATTGGATTTCTTTTGTTTTATATTGTTTTGTGAGGCGATCATTTGCAGGAGAGATAAAAAAAACCCACTATGTTATGTTTTGTATTATTTTGTGATGGGATTTCTTTTGTTTTATATTGTTTTGTGAGGCGATCATTTGCAGGAGAGGTAAAAAAACCCACTATGTTATGTTTTGTATTATTTTGTGATGGGATTTCTTTTGTTTTATATTGTTTTGTGAGGCGATCATTTGCAGGAGAGATAAAAAAAAACCACTATGTTATGTTTTGTATTATTTTGTGATTGGATTTCTTTTGTTTTATATTGTTTTGTGAGGCGATCATTTGCAGGAGAGATAAAAAAAACCCACTATGTTATGTTTTGTATTATTTTGTGATTGGAGTTCTTTTGTTTTATATTGTTTTGTGAGGAGATCATTTGCAGAAGATTTAAAAAAACCCACTATGTTATGTTTTGTATTATTTTGTGATTGGATTTCTTTTGTGTTATATTTTTTATATCGAAACTGGACTATATTTCCCTTCAGTCTTTGTTATGATTTATAATATTGGTTACAATGTCGCAAACATTTCCAATGCTGCATAATTTCATTCATGTATTTATTATATTTTCTGCTTTTTTATTGATTGTTTTGTGAGGCAACAGTCTTTTAGTTCTATAGAAATGTGAGGCTGTAGAAAAAAAAAAGATCCGATTTTTTTTACACCCTAAATCGTGCCGTATCTATGAGAAGAAGTCCTCAAAATTGTAGTTATTACAACTGGGCGGCCATCATCCCATTAGGTAACCCAATTTGAAATTCACACTCCTTGTGTGGAAGATTAAGGTCATGTCTTCCATAGGGTGTGTGTGTGTGGGGGTGTGTGTGTGTGTGTGAATTTTAACTGGAATAGCCCAATATTGCCAGCACCTGGTCCTGTCTAGACTTTGCCGTAGTCCACTTTCCCATTGTGCAGACTCTGGCTACATTACATTTGCATTACATTTGCACAACTGATAGATCTTCACATCTGATCTTTTCAGTCACAACACTCCCTGTTTGTTAGCTTCCAAAGTGGATTTTACACGGGCTTTCGCGATCAATAAACTGGTATTCTAAAAACAGAATTGTTCAGTATTCTGTCACAAACTTTTTAATTCCTCCTTTCATGCAAAATAAGTTACTTGTCGCAAGTTAATAATGGTAAGAGTTTCCGTAGAAAAATATCTTTTTCCGTAGATAGATATTTTTGAAATTACGTTTTGATGATATTGTGAAGAAATTAAGATAACATAATATTTAATAAATTTGCAATGCACAAATGTCTATTAAAATTGCGGTCAAAAATACTATTCCAATTCAAAATTACTAAGACTTGAATAGCGAGGTCACCGCCGGGGGTCAGAGATCAGGCTCGAGGCTCGAGACTCACATTGATACGCATTGGTCACGTGTCCAGAAAATTTACCTATTAATGTTGACCCCGCTCCGTATTGAAAGCCCCATAGAATACTGTGTGAACAATTATTGGGTTAACTCACTTGGCTTTAAAATAAGTTAAATAACAAAATAAAACATCTTTCAGTCCTAATATTTTAGAGGGTCAGTGAAAACAATGTGGGTTTTCCACTGATATTTTGGGAGAAAATGGGTATGAAGCTGTTGATAGACTGTCTGAAGCAGTCACACTCAAAGTCTTTCGGCAAAATTCATGTTTTTACTTTTTTATTTGATTTTCAATTACATGGAAAATAAAAATAATAGAAACATAATTTTTTTAATGATTTTCCTTTCTCAACAACTGACTTGTGCTTGATGACAATTATCATAAATATGTTTATAGTCAATTCAGTATCAGTATAGGAATGTCAGTATCTTACCTAAATTACAAAATACAGTGGAACACAAAATCTGTTAACACAAAAACCTTATAACAGTGATTTTGAAGTAACTGGCTTTGCTTTTGTATGTTAAAAGTACCTGATAACACAACATGTTGATAACATAAACTCAATCCCGTGGTTCCATAAATTTCATGTTAAAAACGGTTCCACTATATGTACGTACAGCAAGGTATGAATGGTATTTCTTGTGTCTATGTTCTTTATTGCCTTTATAAAATGCATCTATACATAAGGATATAGAAGCCGTGCATGTTTTTATCCAAATTTCAAACAAAAAATTTGTGCTAGCATCCGTAATTAGAGAATAAAGGTATTGTTTTTAGCCGCTGCTGTGCATCTATCATATCATCATATAACACAGACGACATCATTATTTTATTGTAAATCAAAGAGGCGAATTTTACGCCGAAAATAATGATGTGCCCCGTGTTATATGAGATAGATGCACGATAGCGGGTAAATACAATACCTTTATTCACATTCTTAAACAATTCAAATAAAATATCATAAGTATAACAAATTTTAATCAATTTAAATCCTACATTTTAAAATGAATTACCTAGGGCATAAAATTGACCAGTCCCTTTGTTGCTCTGCGCCTCCGATTGGTTCAAATAGCGAGTATGCGTATCGCATTGATGCACACGCGCTGAACTGTGTTATATCATGTCATAATGAGAAGCAATAAGATTGCAGGACCATTCTCAATTGTTTAAGAATGTATTGTTTTCAATAAACTGTTGGGATCAACTTTTGGGGCATGTTTTTTGTGGAATAAACTGGAGATATTGGTATGTTTCTATTTAACTGAGTTGAACATTCAGCCATTTTGTGGCCAACTAGTCACATTCAGGGCCATTTTATGGCTAACTAGTCACATATAGGCTCTAAGTCATTGTATAAATACTTCAAATACACAACTACATTCCAATTTCTCTTACCCAGTAGACAAAACGTTTCAATGTTGGGTTACATGTACACAAAGTATATAAAGTGTTTTTTTAACATTCGTAAAACATTCTTAAAACTTGAAGCAAAATATTCTAACATGATGATTTTAAGTGTGACAAAATATTTTGCACAAATGTTTGCCGACAAGTATCTTGTTTAAATTTTGATATTTTTCAAACGTTTTAAAAGCATGTTCATAACCTTGATATAAGTTATCCAACATTCAAATGATATTAAAACATTTTGACCAAAACCAAAACATGTTTATAACACTTTAAAATATTTTTGTGTTTGCTAGGTATAGCCTACTGAAACACAGCCTTAGCCACTATAAATAATGTATTTGAAACTCTTATTGTTACAAAAATAAGTATAGGAAACAAGGGATACTGTTCCGCCCCCCCCCCTTAATTCTTGTTGAAAGTCAGATCACTCAAGCCTCAATGTCAAAAAGTTATTTTCTTCATTTAGTCAATCGTCCTATGATATCAAAGGATGGATCACATGGATTGGGAACTCCCTTAGTCCCTAGTCTAGGACTCCATATCTCTATTTAGCCAAAAGGCTCTCAAATTGTTTTGGGGTTTAGACATTGAGAAAGTCATCGCAGACAAAGGAGACCCAAACCAAGGTTTAAGTCTTTGATTTCCAGCATTTTATATTCATACGAAAAACTGCTATACACTCCTTGTTTTGTATTGCAATTCCCAAATGTGAGTACTTTATGATCAGCAGCTCTATGTGATACAGCACATCAAAAGGCGGGGAGGGGGGGGGGGAGGGGGTTGCTGCAAAGTGCTTTTCAGCCTCAGGATATAGATTTAAATTTAGTAAGACTGACAAAAATAAATAAGGAAAATAATGAGAATTTGGGATGCTTTTTTACCTACTAAATATGAATGCCTTGATCAATTTTTGCAAATGAGGTGTCATTTTAAAGCTTCCAAAATGTTTTCAAAGCAGAAATACTGAACTCAAAATTGACTTCACCTGCAAAGTTCCCCCTTTTGATGTGCTGCATCCCAACAAATCTTTGTCTTCAGCCCATTCTGAACATTAACAAGATATTATTTTCCTCGTATTGCATATCATGAATTGATTTTCTGGTTGAGTTTTACATGCAATAAATTCTTGGGCCATGAAGGAGCTACCGAGTGAGATCATTACTTGCACCTAATTCAGTCAGTGAGTATGATGTCACTTGTGATAGATCGCTCCATCATCACATTGGTTGTTTTTGCCAGGATTTGGTTGTTCCATCTTATGCCCCTAACTGTTGCACTCAAGGGGAAATAATAATAATAAAAAATATTTATAAAAAAAACCTCTTGGTGAAACATAAAATAAATACCTCTTTGTGAAACAATTCCAAAAGTTACATTTTTTATCAAGGAAATCAATTTCAAATAATTACAAAAGAAAAGGGAAATTAGTATTCTATGCTGAGAAAATTGACTGGAACTCAAAGCCCCGGAATAAAGCAATAGTGATTTCACAAGGGTGTCTAATTTTACAGATGTGAGAAATTGGTAAGTGCAATAGATGGAACAGCCTGTGATAGAATTGAGAATCAAGTCACTATGTGTGGGTCACAAGCAAATGATATAGGAAAAACAAATTTAAGTATTGAAAACATATTTAGACTGAAGTCCAGTAGGTGCATGAAGTTGAAAAAACATTTTGTTGGAGGCAGACTATCAACTTAAAGTTAAGTAAACTAAAAAGTTTACTCAGTTTAATCAACTTTGATTCACACAAATCTGTTTACTAGAATGTTTGCGAGAATGTACTCTCCGATTCTCATCAAAATTCTGACCGTTCTTGAAAATGATGGTAACACTGTCAGGCCCACAGTATGTTGAATGGCACTCTTTCGGACGCGGATACTTGATGAGTGACCTTCCGGGATATAACCCTATTCATCTATTGATGCATACATGTACAAGCAACGCTACCGACAGAATATGTTGCTAGCCACAAAAATAGCTTCTCCGTCTGTGCCGCACACCAGCCGGTCACCGTCCACGTCCAGGGAGTTGACCGGCATGGTGTTTGCAGGCAGTACTTCGTTGGTGTTAATTGGTCTGCTAGGGTCTGTTGATAACCATGGGCTTATGTGATCTGCACTTGAGGGTTTGTTGGGTAGACCACCAAGACCAAATCCACCTCCTACGCCTACTCCTGTGGCTGTAAAAAAAGAGGATTTTAAAGATAGAATTAAATACTAGTATGTATTCTTATATTGGAAACAATTGGTGATGGTAGACAATCATAGCAAAATAATGGTGAATCATGAATCAATAGTAGCAGAGGTACAAGTTTAATTTCCACACGCACACACCCGTGCACGGGCATTCGAAGCGAGGACTTGTGCTACACATGTGTGTATTGTGCGTCTGTCCCGGCATTCAAAGCGAGGACATTTTCACAAACAACAAATTCAAAGTGAGGTCACCTCACTTTGTTTGTAAACGTGCATACAAAGTGAGATAATAGCCTATACCCGGGCCTATACCCCATATATGCACATACTCACTCAAGTGAGGACTCAGATTTTGACCTCATTTTGTCAAAATATATGTCCTCACTTTGAATGTGGGAAACTATATCTTGTCCTCGCTTTGAATGGCTCGGCGAACACAAGTTCACCATTTTTAAGACCTTACACATATACCAAATACTAGTTTATAACCCTTTCTCAGACCAAAACAATGATTCTTCAACACCATTATAAACAGGAATGACATCTCATGTTTTATTTATTTATTTATCAAGGTATAAAACAATCCAGAAAGCAGGTCACAGACCTGATACGCCTGGGTAACAATTACAAATATGTATAAAAACAACCGACAAAGCAACAACAAAATGCATACAATAGCATAACATTCAAAGGCAAAAAAGAAATCACAGATTATTAAGACGCTGAACAACTTGAGGAATGGTAGATTGCATGTACCTGGTTCGCTTACAGCGAGGAGGATCAATCTGCTGGGCATACCTAAGATTCCTACCGTGCCGATCACCTTTGGATTTAGGCAGCATTTGAGAATGTTTAGCAGACGCTTGCAAACCTTGGCCAAATCGCACCAACAGCTGATCTCTCCTCTCACATAAGGAAACCAAACCTAGTTTCTCCAAAGCAGCCCGATAAGATGTGTAGCTCTGGCCCACGAAGCATTGAAGCGTCTCAAAACATAAAGCATATACATTCGTCTAGAGGCGCGAGAAATCATTGAATTGACTTGAGTAGTCCAACTAAGATCACTTTCTATGGTGATACCAAGAAGTTTCATATTCTGAGTGACATCTAAAACAGAAATTCAGAGTCAAAAGATTGAAGGAATGCTCCCTTTTCAAAAAACTGATGTGCATAATATGACATTTGGAAGGTTTTGGTAGCATGTCATTTTTGTTGCACCACTCACCTAAACCATCAAGATCTTTTTGCATTTGTGAACAACCACCTGTCTTAGCATTACAAATAAGATTACATACAACTACAAAAATGTGTGTGGGTGTATGGTGGTGGAAGCAATTGATAACATACCGACACCGGCAAATTGCCCACAAGTCTTACTTTAGCACCGTTTAAGCCCATATGCCCATGGGAAGCCGATATTAGTGTGGCTGGACAAATGTGCTCCAATTTAGTGCAAATTTCAATCTTAGGAAATTCAGAGATGACGTTCCCTTACATCTTTGGTCTCAAACCATCTCACTGACCAAAGATGTACAGTACATTGATAGAAGAAGATGATGAGTAAATTACACGGTGCCATAAATCAAGTTTTTTAAACAACAAACTTTACTCTACCAAATGCTCATACTTTGGAAAATTTAAGTTTTTTGTCCGATAAAAGTTTTTGGTTCGAAAAACTAAGTTGAAAAGTAAACAGTATGTCTCAAAGCTTGGGAAGATTTTGAAATCTATGTGGATTTTGGCAGACTCAAAATTAGTTTGAGATTATAACTTTCAAAACTTGCCATTATACACATAATGAAATATTTTCATTCATTGAAAGTGTTAATAACATTTTCCAACAAAATGCTTTTAAACATATAGTTAAATGTGGAAAAAAATGAAAGTTTTTCTGGGACAAAATGTACACTGCAAAACAAACAAGCACGGCAGATTTAAGACATACAATTAATTTTGCCTGTAAAAGGCCGAGATAAGTTTTATAGTGTGTCTAGTCTCACGTTGAGAGTAGCGCCATGTTGGATTTTGCTGTGGCAGATACTAATCTTTCACAACCTTTCATGATGTTTTCACCCTGGAACATGTATTAAACATTATAAAACCCTAAGAAGCTATACGTAACTTAAGTGTATACATGTTGATGGGCCAAGTGGACTTGAGGTCTTCTTGCGCTCATGTCTTCATATTGTAATATTTTTGGAGTCCCAGAGTTGGAGCTCTCCTGCTGACAGTGGTGAAAATACCGTAGATTCCAGAGAAAGAAAATTTATTACCCTCTTTACTGGCTAATTTGAGGGTAAAATTGTTAAGAATTTTTAAGGACATGTCCACTTGATTTTTATAACAAGGAAAAACGAACGCGCGTGGGTTTTGAGACATAACAATTCTTTTGTAGCCTAAATAAAAGAGCGTATCAAGACTTCACTGGCCTCACATCGAATTTTGAATAGCGCATGTTGAGAGCCGGCTGTTTTTATTTGTTTTTATGGTCAATATGAGTTTGTTTTAAATAAAACCATGTGATTCGTGCTTGATCATTGGTTTTCTAACATATAAGGCATAATGTTGTGATTGTCGGAGTGTTCCTTTAATTCCTTACTCGCTTAAAAATGAATTTATACTCTAGAAATAAGAGCGACTTAGAAAAATCCAAAAGCTTCATCGTTTTGTTTGCTTAGAAAAGGAAATCCACAACAGTGGTCTAAAATGACTCGCTTCTCACTGGCGATTTGTAGTATAAATACAGCTTGGATGTGTATATTATAATCCAACAATATCGTTAATATCTATATTTCTGCATATGAAGACCTGAGCGCAAGAAGACCGTAAGTCCACTTGGCCCCTCAACATGTTTACACTAAAGTTGTGTATAGTTTCGTATAGTTTGGTAATGTTTTATACATGTTCGGGGGCAAAACAACTCTTTCACAACCTTTCATGATGTTTTCACCCTGGAACATGTATTAAACATTATAAAACCCTAAGAAGCTATACGTAACTTAAGTGTATACATGTTGATGGGCCAAGTGGACTTACGGTCTTCTTGCGCTCATGTCTTCATATTGTAATAGCTTTCTAGCTTTGCCACCTCCATATCACTACGAGAGCTGGTGTCGGTTTAAGCATTATTATTTTCCTCCGATCAAACGCAACTAATTTGTCTTGCTGTTAATTATTGAACTTCAAAGTTAACGGTATTAGAAGCTTGAGAATACATTTAAAATCTTTGATTGCAAATCATTCATTGACATCTAGACGAATACTTACCTGGGAGTGGCAAGGAATCGAGATTGCCCCCGAGAGTGAAATCGGCATAATAAAAAAGGAGCGGGAGGGATAATATTATATATAAGGATAATATTCCTGCTGAGGAGCATCAGTTGGTAAGTTTTCATATACATAATATTTTTACTCGTATTAAACTGGAACCAAAGATTAATCCGGCATTATAATTTGTCGCTGATTTAGCATAGTGTCGTATGACGAACTTTTGACAAACCACTCCTGAGTATTATAGCACCGTTTTCCGTCCTGCAGCAAAAACAAAAATATATCGAAAATTAGTTGTTTCCCGAAGTAATTATTTCTCGCATTATAGCCATAATGTGTGATTTCCTCCACAGCAACGCCCTTAATTTATTTTCGAATTTATACTTTTGCACACAATAAAATTTAACATTTATAATATAACCAGAGATCTCCGGTTTTATTCTGAGTTCACTGATCGAGTACTGTATAAACACAACGCGTGCGTGTGTACATTGAATCATTGAATCAATCAAGTACCGTATAAACTGTATACATATCGCTATTTGTCTTACGTCTTCTTTGAACATCACATCAGCTGCGTGTAGCTCTATTATCATGATAATAATAGAATGGGCGAGATTATACACGCATTATAAGCGCTATCCGTCTTGACGTATAATCTGTGTGTATATCGGTATTCGTCTTACGTCTTGTTTGTTCGTCCCAGCTGTGTAAAACTACGGTAATATTCATCACAATAATACGATCATCCAGATATGCAATGGTTTGGGGCTGTGGTGACGTGAGTAGGGGTGGTTTGGGGTTAAAGTGTATAGGTGCGTCGGACTACAGAGCTATGGCTACAGAGCGCATAGCTCTGTAGCTATGGCGCCTATGTTCAAGGGTATTAGGTTTGTAAGGCATCATTGCAGAGAAGTTTGAAAAGTGGTGAGTTAGACTAGACGATGGTGGCCGACGTCATTTAACAGCCTATAGCGTAATCAAAACAGATAATATGACGGCAACACTGCCTGGACGTTGGACGCAATTATTTTTCCCTCAGCCGAGGTGCTCTTATAGCTCTACTGGTCCCGTTACGGGAAAAAATGGACAACATATATTTCCCATTGCAATATAAATACTTTTACATGAAAATAAATAATTTTGGACTCAAAAAATGAATGTGAAGAAAAAAATATCTTCGCCGGGATTGGGGATCGAACTGAGACCGCCGGCGTCGCAGGCATAGCTAAAATCCATTACACCACGTTTACATTGCTTAGAACAGGGGAATTTTCAGTACATATTATAACATATCGTGCGTTATTTATACAAAAAATTCAAAAAACAGTACTTACAATGAGGTGCAGTGTCGCACCTCAACGGATTTAGATAAAATACATACGCTTTTGGAACTATTTGAGACATTTTCGTGTTTACGTGTTAAAGTATCGAAGTATCTCAACAATAGCTTTACGCCGCAGAGTGACGATATATACAAAGTCACAAGGTGTTGTGGTGTAATATAATGTAGAACGACGCTCCTGGGGTGAAATCTATTTAAAAAAAATTGGGACTGTGAAATGAAAGTCCATAAACATTACCCTAGGCATAAATGCTGATGAGCGTTGTTCCAAAAACACACCATTAATGTCCAAACAGTGCAAACTTTACCCCTTATTCCCAAAACGACGTGCGAAAATCTAATCATTTTTCCACGTGTTTATTAAAAGCGAATAGGAAGCTCGTATATATCTGCGTGGGTCCCCCGGGGCAAAAAATAATACTTAAAACAATGCTGTGACGTCACCAATTCTTAAAATTGGCCCTCAAAGTCATAATAAGAGTCCAATACAAGAATCAACTGCAGAAATTCATACTTTAATAATCTATCTTCATGTATAACCGGTTATTTGGGATAATTACCCTCCCGATATCTTGCTATTTCATGACTAAATCAGCCAGCGAGTCTCTCTTACCAAGGCCAAAATATTTCAGGGCTCCCGGTTTGGTTTCTTGATCGCTAGCGCGTATTGGCCGTTGGCGGCGGGTGTTAGCGTCAAATGAATAGTCATTTTCTTCGTTTTGCCTCATTTGTTTGGCTCGAAATTAAAAGGGGACAATGTGATCACTACCAAGAGTGATGAAAAAGGCAAGCGGAAAAAGAAGTGGTAGCCCAGCAAAAGCATGAAAATACAACGGCAACTGTTGGGTCCCCCTTTCATGGGTGGACAGAATCAGCACCAAAAATGATATTTGTTCGCATGCAGTAGTTGCGTGATTAGCACAAAATGTTTAATTAGCGTGTATTTGTATATTTTATTAATTATTTTTATATTTATAAATTTATTTATTTATTTATTTATGTATTTATTTATTTATTTATTTATTTATTTATTTATTTATTTATTTATTTATTTATTTATTTATTTATTTATTCCTTTATTTATTTATTTATTGTGTGGATGGGTCTGAGAGGGTGTGGGGCCTAGGCATATTATAAAACTTCACATTTATTTTAAATTTCTTATTTCGTTTTATTTGTTGAATACAAACTATGAGAAGGATATTTGGAAACAAAAGGATTTTTGTGCAAGAAAATATAATTTAAAACAATGACGTAGGTTACAGAAAACAATTTTTGTAAAATCAATGAATCTGAAAATTTCAAACAAATGCTGACATTCTTGGGAAGGAATGATGGTATTAAACAAAACTCAATTTACATTTTATCGATAAATCCAGTGGGAATAAAAAGAAATCTATAATTTTAATGTCATTGTTAGGAAAAAATAATGTTCAGTGCTCGGAATAAACGCTATACATAAAACGTAATTGCGCAACAAAAACCGGCGGACCATCGTCATCTGCAGACCCTATTCGGAACGGTATAGCAATTGAAATGGCAGCCATGACAAGTGTCAGAGGACATGTCTCTAGTTCGATTCCACAACCATTCATACCTATCACCTGTATTATCATACGAATTACCCCATGGAGGCCTCTTGGTGGAAAGATTTTTTAATTCGATGGGGTCTATGCTGTCCCTAAATTGAGAATGGACTGTCCCACTCGATTTGTGAAAAGGTCGCGAACACTTTTGGTGGACCCAAGTAAGTGCTTACATTGAGGCAAAACTGAAAAGAAATGGGGTTTCAAATTGAACTTGAAATTTGAAAAGTATAAATTCTGTTGGGACTAAGATTGTGCTAACACTTTTCTTTAATGACTTTGACCACATTTTTTTATTTTTTTAAATATCTTGGTGATTTGTATGCTGAGAATTCCCACAGGGCTCGCATATTCATGAGAGTCGATCGTTCGAACGCCCGTGTCAGGCGGCGGATGACATGATAGAGAGAGACGGCAAAACTGCTCAACCGTATGGCACTTTCCACACAATCGGAACACGGAAGTAAATCGGGACTGAATTTTGCAGCTGCCGTGACCACTCAAAAAATTATGATTTTATATGTGCCGAACAAAAAAAAGACAGCTGCCCTCATTCGTAAACACTCGAGTCACGGAAGATACACGGTACTATAACGCATCGTAGGCCACTGGTGGAGGCAGTCTAAAAGCAGATGACGTCATGACGTATACCATGCTCACTTATATCTACAGAGGTCAGTCACCAGGCTATTGTCAATAGCCTTGGTCGGATGTCCCTCGGCCCATTATGCGTCTCAAAACTATTAAACAGGTCGGAACAAAATGGTCATGCGTGGCTCTGGATTCAATCTACCATAATGGCGATTTCTGCCATGAAGATATCGGGGCGATGACACCGTGCGGGCGATGACACTGTGCGGGGCTGTGACAGTCTTTTTTATCTGTCGTTTATTTTAAATATTACTGGTTACAGCTACCGCGTAATTCTAATTGAATATATCGATCGTAACGTAGAACTGGCAAAGAGCCTGAGCAGATCAGAAAATATCATTATTTTTGAATTAATTTGCTTTTCAATCAAATCTTCCGTCTACAATTTTCTAGGCATATGGGCTCGAATAGCGACGGAACCTATACGAACCTGCTGAGGAGCATCAGTTGGTAAGTTTTCATATACATAATATTTTTACTCGTATTAAACTGGAACCAAAGATTAATCCGGCATTATAATTTGTCGCTGATTTAGCATAGTGTCGTATGACGAACTTTTGACAAACCTGTCAAAATCTATGAATGAAACGATACTCCACTCCTGAGTATTATAGCACCGTTTTCCGTCCTGCAGCAAAAACAAAAATATATCGAAAATTATTTGTTTCCCGCAGTAATTATTTCTCGCATTAAAGCCATAATGTGTGATTTGCTCCACAGCAACGCCCTTAATTTATTTTCGAATTTATACTTTTGCACACAGTAAAATTTAACATTTATAATATAACCAGAGATCTCCGGTTTTATTCTGAGTTCACTGATCGAGTACTGGATAAACACAACGCGTGCGTGAATCATTGAATCAATCAAGTACCGTATAAACTGTATACATATCGCTAGTTGTCTTACGTCTTCTTTGAACATCACATCAGCTGCGTGTAGCTCTATTATCATGATAATAATAGAATGGGCGAGATTATACACGCATTATAAGCGCTATCCGTCTTGACGTATAATCTGTGTGTATATCGGTATTCCTCTTACGTCTTGTTTGTTCGTCCCAGCTGTGTAAAACTACAGTAATATTCATCACAATAATACGATCATCCAAATATGCAATGGTTTGGGGCTGTGGTGACGTGAGTAGGGTTGGTTTGGGGTTAAAGTGTATAGGTGCGCCTGACTACAGAGCTATGGCTACAGAGCGCATAGCTCTGTAGCTATTCCCTAGCCCACCTCAGGTGGTATGCGCCGTCATTCTCTAAATTCAGTAAATTTCCATCGTCAACCGTGTAATTGAATGGGATTATTTTGAAATTTTAAAACGCTTGAAATATCACAAACAAATAGGCCCATGTTAATAAATAACATAAATACAAGCTAAAACCGTTGTTGTTCGATAATGAACCCCACAAAACTATTCGAGTATATGGAAAATGCCATACGGCCGAGCGGTTTTGCCAGCTCTCTCCGACCATCATGCCACTCGCCGCCTGGCCCACCTAGAAGGGACAAGAGCGCGAGCGATTACTTCAAATTATCTCATTACCACCATGTGGATTAATCGTTCAGGAATTCTATAGAGACGGTAAGACATTGTCCCCTCAACATGTAAAAACAAGTCAAAGAAGGAATCGTTTGCACTGTCCAAAATGCCTTTTTATTGAAATAAATTGGCCAATAAAGGTCAATCCCCATTACCACCTATTGACAACCTATGTTGTGATGTTTCCTAGGTAACGAAACATGGTTACAACTTTTTGGCCGCTCTGTGGACAAAAAAACTGACCACCCCCATTTTGCTTATAACTCAAGAACAGTATGTCGCAGATAGGTCAAACTATACTTTTTCTGAATCCTTGCAATGAGAGAAATAAGTTGGTGTGCTTGTTAACCAGATTTGAGCAACTTTGAAATTTGACCACTGTGTTGACCTTTAACCTTGAATGTGGCCGGAGTGCCGGGAATTATTTTTGTCAACAACTTAAATGTGTTATAGAACCATAAAAGGAAGTTAAAAGTTGGTTTGGTAGATTCCGGGGGGCGCGCTCATCATTAAATTCCCGTATACACCGGACTACAATGCATGGTCTATTGACTAACATGTCTATGAATAATCTTTAGCAACAGTATACAACAAGAACTGTCTTAACGTGGCTGTATACTCTAGACACTGCTTCTTTCTCGAAATTGAGCTTTTTTGAAATGTATGTTATATTTTTTTATAAATACTAGGAAAGAAAATCCAGATTTGTAAACTCCAACTGCTCTATTTTATGGATTTTATTTCGCTATTTCACTCGTTTCCGCAATTTAAAAGGAAAGAAAATCTTTGATGTCCATCCGGGTGCACGTGCGGAACAACGCATCGCGTTCCTATTTCTTTCACTTATGTATACCTGTTCTTATCAGAACACCGAAAGCTTGTCAGACGCCTTAATCAACACCCCTCCTGCATTGTCGGGCTCTAATCTTTGTGACCTTTAATGACATGCTTAATAACCATACTTTCTCTTTACGTTTAGAAACAGTCAGGCTATGTTCCAATCAGTGACATTTTACAACACGGTCAAGATTCCGGCAACAGTGGTAAGTCAGCGGATAAAAAGTAGATGCACTAAATTGTCGAACGTACCCTTAGGTATATTCTCCATCTTCAGAAGAAATTGATTTGAAACTGTCAAGTGTCTGAAAGTTTAACGTCTGAAGCCAATTCATCAGCATCGGATATCTACTGTCTAAACCCGAGCTTCTTTCCGGCGTTCGTTCCAACAACTTCCGCTAGAGCGGGAAGAAACATCATCTCAACAACCCTGTGTAATCAGAAACTTAATTAATACCTTTCTCGCTAGAGTGGGAAGAAACAAGATCTTAACAATCCGATGTAATCAGAAACATTCCACCTTTCTCCGGCTAGAGCGGGAAGAAACAAGATAGTTTCAATCCGATGTAATCAGAAACATTCCACCTTTCTCCGGCTAGAGTGGGAAGAAACAAACGTCTCAACAATCCGGTGTAATCAGAAACCTACCGTTTTTCTCCGGCTAGAGCGGGTAGAAACAACGTCTCAGCAATCCGGTGTAATCAGAAACCTACCGTTTTTCTCCGGCTAGAGCGGGAAGAAACAACGTCTCAGCAATCCGGTGTAATCAGAAACCTACCGTCTTTTTACCGGCTAGAGCGGCAAGAAACAATGTCTCAGCAATCCGGTGTAATCAGAAACCTACCACCTTTCTCCGGCTAGGGCGGGTAGAAACAACATCTCAGCAGTCCGTTGTAATTAGAAACCTACCGTCTTTTTCCGGGCAGAGCGGGAAGAAACAGCATCTCAGCAGTCCGTTGTAATTAGAATCCTTGAAGCCAACATCAAACTTTGTGAACCGAGGAGATAATTTCCCCGGCTAGAGCGGAAAGAAACAACATCACAAAATCCGTTGCAATCAGAAACTTAACACCTTTCTCCGGCTAGAGGGGAAAGAAACAACATCTCAGCAATCCGGTGTAATCAGAAACTTCTGTACACTCACTATTGATGAGCCATGGTGTAATTGATACCTCTGTTGAAACAGTTGGACTATTTTGCTTCTGTCCAGGTTTATGTGCCAAAGGTTAGAACATGTAGTAAGCATCAAACACCAAGTTTTAAATTGGCAGCACATTCAAAAATAAATTAAAAATGGCAAATTTGAGCATATTCCGAATCAACCCTTTTTGTATTTTTGTTCCCCTTATCTTCTTGAATCTGGTGTTTCATGTCATTACTGAATTGCAAGTTGTTCCTCTCTGGGATTCTCCTCACCGGTGCACACTCGCCAGGGATAAACGACAAACAATTGATGAAACCACGTTCACTTTCAATGGAGATTCAGCCCAAACTTGCAGCTTGCAAATAACATCATCAGAAGGAACCGGGGTTTTGTTGCGGATGCTTCAAGGAATGCCTCGTGATTCATTTTTGTACGTGGACAACCAAGGGGATCTTTTGAACTGTCAGAAAAGATATGTGGTTATTGCAGCAAACGAATCCTGTTCAACTTTATTTCCCCATAGTGAACTCCAGCTAAATCTGCATGGTAATGCCAGAGTCCTTATCAATAACATACCAATAAACCAGTCTCTGTCTTTGTGCTCAGAAAGTGATGATGAAAAACAACAGGTTATTTCCGGAGAAGTCACAAAGCATTGTGATAGATATGAATTCAATCACACTATTTTTTGTCGGCAGTCCTCTGAATATACGTGTTCCGTTGACTTTGCATCGGATTGCAATGCTACTATTGGTAACAGATACGCAGAATTCACGTGTCACAACCCTCAGATTAGTCACACGGCTTTGATAATTTATCCAGACGGTATCACCACATTAGACCTGTCAGAACAAACTATAGTGGAGGTCTCCCAAAATGCTTTCATCACTCTGCCACGTCTGGAGAAGATTGATATCAGATCGAACAAATTATCTAGACTACATTCCCTGGCGTTTACGGGTTTAAAATACTTATCATATCTAAATTTAAACGAAAACCAATTGGTCACATTGAATGCCTTTTTATTCAAACATTTGATCACATTGAATATTTTGTCCCTCCAAGTGAATGAGTTACATACATTACAGCCGGAATTGTTCAAGGGGTTGATCAATCTTGAAGAGTTGGACCTCTATAAAAATCAAATAATTTCATTAGATGAGGATTTGTTCAATGAAACGCGTAAGCTGACTGCACTGTATTTAGGTGACAACAATCTGACTGCTTTACAGAAAGGGTTGTTCAACGGGTTGACAAAACTTGAAAGGTTGACTCTCTTTAAAAATCAAATAATTTCATTAGATGAGGAGTTGTTCAATGAAACTCGTAAGCTGACTTTACTGAATTTGGGTAACAACAACCTGACCGTTCTACCGAAAGGGTTGTTCAAACGTTTGACAAACCTTGATTATTTGTATCTCGATGCAAATCAAATCATTTCATTAGATGGCGATTTGTTCAATGAAACTCGTAAGTTGAGTGACCTGCATTTAGATGGCAACGACCTGACCGTTCTACCGAAAGGGTTGTTCAAACGTTTAACAAACCTTGAATATTTGTATCTCGCTGCAAATCAAATCATTTCATTAGATGGCGATTTATTCATTGAAACGCGTGAGCTGATTTTACTGAATCTGTTTGACAACAAATTGACCGTTTTACCGAAAGGGTTGTTCAAAGGTTTGATAAACCTTGAAATGTTGTACCTCTATGAAAATCAAATCATTTCATTAGATGCGGAGTTGTTCAATGAAACTCGTAAGCTGACTAAATTGGACTTAGATGGCAACAACCTGACCGTTCTACCGAAAGGGTTGTTCAAACGTTTAACAAACCTTAAACAGTTGTATCTCGCTGCAAATCAAATCATTTCATTAGATGGAGATTTGTTCAATAGAACGCGTAAGCTGACTTTACTGGATCTGGACGACAACAACTTGACCGTTTTACCGAAAGGGTTGTTCAAAGGGTTGGTAAACCTGAAAACGTTGTACCTCATTGAAAATAAAATAATTTCATTAGATGCGGAGTTGTTCAATGACACTCGTAAGCTGACTTCACTGGGTTTTCAAGGCAGCAACCTGCCCGTTCTTCCAAAAGGGTTGTTCAAACGTTTGACAAACCTTGAACAATTGATTCTCGCTTCAAATCAAATTATTTCATTAGACGGAGATTTATTCAATAGAACACATGAGCTAATTTTCCTGTTTCTGCTTGACAACAAATTGACCGTTTTACCAAAAAGGTTGTTCAAAGGTTTGATAAACCTTGAATATTTGTACCTCTATGAAAATCAAATCATTTCATTAGATGCGGAGTTGTTCAATGAAACTCGTAAGCTGACTGTACTTCAGTTATATGGCAATAACTTGACCGTTCTACCGAAAGGGTTGTTCAAACGTTTAACAAACCTTAAACAGTTGTATCTCGATGCAAATCAAATCATTTCATTAGATGGAGATTTATTCAATGGAACTCATGAGCTGACTTTACTGCGTCTGCACGACAACAACTTGACCGTTTTACCGAAAGGGTTGTTCAAAGGATTGGTAAGCCTTGCAACGTTGTACCTCTACAAAAATCGAATAATTTCATTAGAATTTGAGTTGTTCAATGAAACTCGTAAGCTGTCTGAACTGTATTTAGGCGACAACAATCTGACTGTTTTACCTAAAGGGTTGTTCAAAGGGTTGACAAAACTTGAAAAGTTGCACCTTTTTGGAAATCAAATAATTTCATTACATGCGGAGCTGTTCAATGAAACTCGTAACTTGAATGACCTGCATTTAGATGGCAACAACCTGACCGTTCTACCGAAAGGGTTGTTCAAACGTTTAACAAACCTTGAACAGTTGTATCTCGCTTCAAATCAAATCATTTCATTAGACGGAGATTTATTTAATAGAACGCTTGAGCTGACTTTACTGTCTCTGTTTGACAACAAATTGACCGTTTTACCGAAAGGGTTGTTCAAAGGTTTGATAAAGCTGAAAACTTTGTACCTCTTTGAAAATCAAATCATTTCATTAGATGGAGATTTGTTCAGTAGAATGCGTAAACTGACTGAACTGGAACTTAGTAACAACAACCTGGCCGTTTTACCAAGAGGGTTGCTCAATGGTGTGATGAACCTAGAAGTGTTGCACCTCTATGAAAATCAAATAATTTCCTTAGATGGAGATTTGTTCAGTAGAATGCGTAAACTGACTCATCTGGAACTTAGTAAAAACAACCTTACCGTTTTACCAAAAGGTTTGCTCAATGGTGTGATGAACCTAGAAGAGTTGCACCTCTTTGGAAATCAAATAGTTTCATTACAGGAAAATTTGTTCAATGAAACGAGTAAGCTCAATGTCCTGCTTCTGCATAACAACAACTTGACCATTTTACCAAAAGGGTTGTTAAATGGTTTGATAAACCTTGAACTGTTGTACCTCTATAGAAATAAAATCACTTCATTAGACGGAAATTTGTTCAATGAAACGAGTAAACTGACTATCCTGCGTCTGTATAACAACAGCCTGACCGTTTTATCGAAAGGGTTGTTCAAAGGTTTGATAAACCTTAGAGCAGTGTCCTTTCTG
The DNA here is from genome assembly GCF_039555335.1 of Amphiura filiformis. NCBI lineage: Eukaryota > Metazoa > Echinodermata > Ophiuroidea > Amphilepidida > Amphiuridae > Amphiura > Amphiura filiformis. Next base: position 755,269 of record NW_027305501.1, read on the forward strand.
GAAATCAAATAATTTCATTAGATGCGGAGTTGTTCAATGAAACTAGTAAGCTGACTCACTTGACTCTGTCTGACAACAACCTGACCGTTTTACCGAAAAGGTTGTTCAATGGTTTGACGAAACTTGAAGTTTTGTACCTCAATGGAAGTCAAATAATTGCTATTGATGCGGAGTTGTTCAATGAATCTAGTAAGTTGACTGCCCTGTTGCTTAATAACAACAATCTGACCATTTTACCAAAAGGGTTGTTCAATGGTTTGATAAACCTAGACGAGTTGCACCTCTATAGTAATAAAATCACTTCATTAGATGGAGATTTGTTCAATGAAACAAGTAAGCTGACTACCCTGTATCTGTTAAACAACAGCCTGACCGTTTTACCTAAAGGGTTGTTCAAAGGTTTGATAAACCTCGCAGCATTGTCCCTCTCTGGAAATCAAGTAATTTCATTAGATGCGGAGTTGTTCAATGACACTAGTAAGCTGACTGACGTCAGTCTTGGTGACAACAACCTGACCGTTTTACCGAAAGGGTTGTTCAAAAGTATGACAAAACTTGAAGAGTTGTACCTCTATGAAAATGAAATAATTTCATTAGATGATGATTTGTTCAATACAACGCGTAAGCTGACTATTCTGTCTGTGTCTGCCAACAACTTGACCCTTTTACCGAAAGGGTTGTTAACTGGTTTGATAAACCTTAAAGTGTTGGACTTCTCTTACAATCGTATCATTTCATTAGATGCTGATTTGTTCAATAGAACGCGTAAGCTTACTAGCCTGTCTATGGCATTCAACAACCTGACCGTTTTACCAAAAGGGTTGTTGAATGGTTTGATAAACCTTAAAATGTTGGACCTCATTGCAAATCAAATCATTTCATTAGATGGAGATTTGTTCGATGCAGCTAAAATGTTGGTTTTCCTTGCACTGACGCACAACAATATATCAGCTATTCCAAAAGGGCTTTTTAAAGAGCTAATAAACCTTGAGAGACTAGATATTAGCATAAATCAAATCATTTCATTGGATGGAGATTTGTTCAATGCCACTACTAAGCTGACTAAACTTATCATAGCTGTGAACAAATTGAAACATCTTCCTAAGCAATTGTTTTGGGGACTTCATAGCCTGAATATTTTAGACATCGGTAAAAATGAATTGATATCAGTAGATAATAAATTGTTTCAAGATTTGTCTAACTTACATTTTTTGTCCTTATCAGGTAATAAATTTGTGAAAATAGCACCTAGTTTAGTTTCGAAGCTTGTTAATTTAAACACTCTAGGTTGCGCAAACAACTCATTGACTGATTTAAATCACAAAATATTTAAGCGATTGAAACACTTGCAATATTTGTTGTTGCAAAACAATCAGCTGCAGGTCTTGCATTTCCTAATATTCAAAAATACAATAAACCTGCGTCATCTGGATTTGTCTGGTAACCAGCTTACTGATATTCCAAATATTACCTATTTAAAGCAACTTGATTTTATTGACTTACGAGATAACATACTGACTATGATAGATAAGTATACATTTATTGACCTACCAAAGTCGACAGAAGTTAGTGTAAGCCAAACTGAAATTTGTGAATGCTATGTACCAAGTGATAATTGTACAGCTTTAGAGGAGAGATCACCGTATTTGACATGCGACAGGTTATTATCTGATAAGGTGTTGTTGGGTATGATGTGGGTTATTGGTGTGAACGCCCTAGCTGGAAATATTTTTGTTTTAAGCAGGAAAAAAACCAAAGACGAAAAAGGTAAAGTTCAAACATTCCTGCTTAACAATCTGGCGCTGTCTGATTTACTTATGGGCATGTATATGCTAGGTATCGCATCCGCTGATATTTATTTTGGTGAACATTTTCCTATGCGTGCTGAGTCCTGGAGAACGGGTGTCACGTGCAGAATTGCTGGCGCAATGGCAATACTATCCAGTGAAGCTTCTGTTTTCTTTGTCACATTGATAAGCATTGACAGATTCATAAACATTCGATTTCCTTACTCTCATCGAAAGTTGAGAAAAAAGTCATCAACTTACGTAGTTTTATTTCTTTGGTTGCTTTCTCTGGCACTAGGCATTATTCCAACTGTTTTATCCGGAAAAAATTATAGATTTTATGAGAACTCTCACGTGTGCATAGGACTTCCTCTGGCTAAATTGGAAAGGTTTAACAAGACAGTATCATTCACTTGGATAAATTCTCATAATGACACGTCCTATCAGAAGTTTTTTGTCGATTCTAAATCTCTCGGCCATGTTCCTGGTTTGTATTATGCGTCGGCACTATTTCTAGGTCTTAATGGCATCTGCATTATTGTTATACTGTTGTGTTATGTAGAGATTGTGCGATCTGTCAAGAAATCATCAATACAAGCAGGACGTGAGATAGAGTTGAAAAAAGAGATAAAAATGACTGCCAAAGTCTCTGCCATCATTCTTACGGATTTCTTTTGTTGGGCACCGATTATTGTGCTTGGGATATTGGTACAAAGTGGGGTAATGACTCTGTCCCCTTCAGTATTCGCATGGTCTGTTGCAGTCATTTTACCTATTAATTCTGCCATCAACCCGTATTTGTACACAATTGCCGCACTTATCAGCAATTATCGCAAACAACGGAAAGCTGCTCAACTTGAAAACAAAATAGATCCACCTCAACAATGGGATCAGAAGCCTTTACGACAAATACACCCGGATGAGAATTTACAACAAAAGGCACATCCTTTGTCCATAAACCAAAGACAGCCGTGTAGTCCTCAAGACATAGAGCTACAAACTATATCTAGTGGTCAACAAAAGCATGATAGTGTTCAACATCATTCAGAAGACGATGTGTTGCCTAATGAATCTACAGAAGCCGGGGCAAACATGTGAAATCTGTGATAGCAGATTGTTATCAAGAGCGATGCATCATGTGAAGCTATTTTATCGTACTCTATGAAATATGTATGCCTTACTTTAATAGTAGTTAGTTGTAGTAATATATCGTACCACCAAGACCAGCTGGTCATATTATCTCTCTCTTGGTCATTGAATGAACATGTAGTAGTTAATCTCAGATATGGCACGATTTAGGGCAAGGTTGAAAAAGTGAGGGAATTGAACATCACAAAAAACATCACCGGATACGCCCTCTGTTTTATTTCATCACTCACAAAAACTTTGTTTCGTGATGAAAATCGTGATGTTTTATTTCATCACGCTCTAAAACAAACGATTTCCTATGTATTACTTTGTTTTGTGATGAAAATCGTGATGTTTTATTTCATCAAGCTTTAAAACAAATTGATTTCTTTTGTATTACTTTGTTTTGTGATGAAAATCGTGATGTTTTATTTCATCACGTTCTAAAACATATGATTTCTTATGTATTACTTTGTTTCGTGATGAAAATCGTGATGTTTTATTTCATCACTCTCGAAAAATTGATTTCTTATGTATTACTTTGTTTCGTGATGAAAATCGTGATGTTTTAATTCATCACGCTCTAAAACAAACGACTTCCTATGTATTACTTTGTTTTGTGATGAAAATCGTGATGTTTTATTTCATTAAGCTGTAAATCAAATGATTCCTTATGCACTACTTTGTTTTGTGATGAAATGTTACCCCTTTACTCCGCAATCCTTTGACATGTCTTTTAGGCATAACACCGCCCCTCAGCGTGATGTTACCCCTTTACTCCGCAATCCTTTGACATGTCTTTTAGGCATTAATTAATCAATATTTTTTAATGATTTACCATAATTCCAAACATGTCAAGCAATATGTCAAATTAAAGCTAATGAATGATTTATAAATTGGTTAGAGCACATTTTGCAAAATGCATTTAGTATTTTAGTTTCAAAATTCCAAACATTCTATTCAATTTTTTTGCTATACACGCACAGGAGCTGTACTTTTAAAATCCGCGCCTAATCAATAATGAGTCTTTCATTCCATTGTCAAAGTAGTGTGCTCCCTGTAGCATTATGGAGTGACCAGGTCCTAGAGCACACCACTCTTTGTCATACATACATTCTCCAAGCCACATTTCCCTAACATAATATGAAATTTAAAAAAAAAAGGAAATTTAGTTCGGCAGAGGTGGGGTTCGAACGTACCTTTGGACACCCTTACCTAAATCATTAGCCTTCAAATAGCTTTCACAAAGCGGTCGCCAATAGTGGTCATCATAGCGGTCAAATGCCATATGACCGCTAAAGTTATTATAGCGGTCATATAGTATTCTGTAGTGAAAAATTAGCCTTCCTATTCGACTACCCTTCGACTACCCTTCGTATGATGCGAATTATGCAAATGAGCCACGCTAACTAATGGTCGACCACTAGTGGACCAGTAAGCCGAATGCTATACTAATGGTCGACCAGTAAGCCGAATACTAATAGTGACCAGTAGTATTAGCGGTCGACCACTAGTGGACCAGTAGGCCAAATGCTATACTAGTGGTCGACCAGTAAACCGAATACTAGTGGTCGACCACTAATAACAGGACCATGCAGTAAGTCAAATGCTATACTACATGTAGCATAGGATACATGTAAGCTGAATAGGGGTTTGCGTACATGTTTTCCAGCAAATGAGAACACACACAAGATTTTTCACCCTAAACTGTGGACTTACCTCCAACCGAGGACAGTCCTCAGTCTCAAACTGCTGCAAAAGACCTCAAATGCACGCTAAATGCATTATAGTGATTTGCTCAAAACTGTGGACCATACGTGTAAAAACTACAGTCAGCAGTTGAAGGATAAAATTCTGTTTCGTATCATACGCAAAAAAACATCCCCCATTTTAGTCCACAGTTAGGTGATGAAAACACGATACACATGTCCGTGGTTAGATATAGCAATACACACTATCCTCGGTTGGCGGCAAACATACACAGGGGTGGTAGGGCTTATGTGTTTACGGATAAACAATTGGGCACGCACATGACATTTCACATTTAAACTGTGGACCACTCTGCAATGGGAGACCTTCCTCAGTTTCGGAGGTCTGCAAACGAGCACAATTGCACATGTATAATGCATTTGTGAGATATCTCTATCGTGTATTAAATATACCGTCCGCAGTTGCTTAGGTAAATTGCATCTCATACACGTACACACCCCTACACACACAAAAACGGTGAAAACAGCCTCAGCTAGTTTGTCAATTGAATGCATTTTAGAAGTTAGCGTTTGCATAGTCCTATTCCCCTGTGGCCACATTTGGAATAACACCGGCAGGGTGGTGTATGTGTGTATGTATTGATCAGGGTTTTCTTAATGCCAAATGAGGGCACACACCATTTTTCTAGAAACAAGGACCTATACATGCCATAGGGGATATTGTACGGGCGAAGGGAGTAGAGACTGTTCTGGTTGGCTTGGTTTGTCATGTTTTCGACACCACAGAATGTATATACTTGTATAAACATTTCTGTAAATTTGAAATCATGACAAATTATCCGGCTGATGATCGGTATACCCAATGATCGTAAGTGAGGGTATTCCGTGAAACTTTAAGTAACGGTTGCCTTGCCAGAGGTCTATACTTTGAATTTGTTTCTATAGCTCACCTGTAATGGGTTTGAGCACTCTAAATTCCAAAGTTAGTCACTTGTAAAGTAAACTTGTTATAACTAAAAACATATATTTTTCTTTCATGCATGTGTGAAAAATGCCAGGTAGGGCTGTCTGTTAATACATTCCACGCGATTTTAATCAGGTTTAGTAACAAATAAATGTCAACCTACCTTTGCGCAATTAACGCCAAAATCAGCAGCCAAAGCATCTTGTTGTAATCACAATATTCCACTATATAAACACGGACCTTCGTCCTCATGGGCGAATTATGTATGTAAGAGTTGTATATATGATTATCGCTATTTTAAAGACTGTAGAAATTAAGCTTTTAAAAAATGATATCTAAATAATCACGAATGAAGATTCATAAGTAGTAAGTAATTGTAAATTATGTCACTCACCAGGAACTCTTTCTCCTCAACTCATGTATCGTCCATAGGTGGCGTGATTAGCTATTGCACACACTTTCAGAAATAAAGGTTCCAAATGAGCCTAAAATGATCTTTTTTGTCCTCTAGATGGACCGCTTAAAAAAACCAAAAAAAAAAAAATCTTCTTTAAATTGTAAGGACCCGGTATTTCTTTAATGTTTCTTTAACCCTGAGCAGAATCGGCATTTAGGGCTATTGAACCTTTTCCAATTCCGTTGAAGGCTCCATGAGGAGAGATTTTTTAACTATTTTTGAGAGTGTGTATGCTATAAACATGATAAACAAGTCATGTGCCAAAAAAAATCAGTTTGAGTAAAAATAATGTCCAACAAGTTCCTTATAAATTGGCACGCTTGTAGCCATAACAGTTTTATGACACAAATAAAAGTATAATGTCCGAAATGCAAGCAAATGCAAAATTTGTGACGATAAAAACACAAACAAATGAAAATCTACTGAAGCACACACAAATACCATGTGCTTATTGCCGTGCGTGTTGTTATTTTACATAAAATACTTCAATAAAAGCATGCAATCTTGAATACAATGTAAAAACTCTTTATTTTATAATGTTGTAAAAGTTCAGCGCTTGTACTAATAAAATTGTATTCATAAAACTGCCCTCAAAAAGAAACTTATAATTTTTCACAAGTCCATAAAAATGAACTAAACTTGCACACAGGATTACTTCAATACTCTACTCTAAACACTGGTCGGTAACCAAACAGTTGTCCAACTTACACAACAGCAAAATGCACTGACATAGAACAGCTTCCTGGACCACATTCACAGCCAAATAATTGGCACCTAACGCAAGAAATCTGTGAGTAAGTGGAGTAATGTGGAACAAGACCTGTTTCTTGTAGGAAGTGTGTGAAAAGTAGAAGCAGCCCCGTTCCACACTATTCCATTTATTCTTTGGAAATAATCACCCGTGTAAAGATCTTGTACGCATTCTCACAAATTTCCTTTGCTGGGTGGCAATTATTCGCCTGTGAATGTGGTCCACGAGGCTGTTCCGTGTCAGTGCATTTTGCTGTTGTGTCAGCTGGATAGCTGCTTGGTTACTGACATGTGCTTAGAATAGAGTATTGAAGTAATCCTGTGTGTAATTTTTGTTCATTTTTATTAACAGGATTTTAAGATGTGACATTGTTAAAAAATTATAAGTTTCTTTATGAGGCCAGTTTTTTTACTGACTTTTTTGTTTAAAATGGTTTCATAATTTGCGAATGTCGTTCATTTTCTTATTTGTTCATGATCATGTTCTAATTAAAAATACAGGCGTAATTCTATCCAATAAACTGTAGATTACATAAAAAGTGGGTAATGGTGAATCCAACGGACAAGGACACAAAACACATCAAGGATCAATAAATGATACAAGAGGATACCTTGAATATGAACAACAGGAAAGAAAAAAGCAAGGTACACCAACTTGATGTGGGAAACAAATAGATTACATGTTTGTACGAATCCACACCTCTCTTTACGAATCCACACTTAACTGTAGATTCGTGCAGAAAAGTGTTGATTCGTAGAAAATAATCTACAGTTTATTGAATAGACTGACGTCATAGCAATGGTTTAAAAAATCACATAAAACGTCCAGTAATATGCATTAAACGCAAGAAACGCCAAAGCAAACAACACTCTTGCTAATTTATCCATGTGCTCGGCACTAAATCCTGTATACTCCGATTTCGATGGTCCGTTTGTCAATTCCTTTGCGTGTGCTCCGCTGTTCTCATTTGCTGATGGGCTGGTGCTGTCGTTCGTGCAGAGGCTGTCGTCGGGTTTTAACTTTGATGCATCATTAGATTTCTTCTGGAAAAGATGACAAAAATAATAATTTAATGATTACATTAAATGTATAGGTGTAAAATTAATGATTGTTACGTTACCCTTAACTGAATTCGTATGATTTTTGAAAGATTTTAAAGTCTTTATATTCAGTGATACCAGCGAAAGTGTTTGGAAAAAAAAGTGTATAAATTGCCTAAAAGCAAAAGATAAGTCATTAAAATTATCATTAGGTATTTTGAAATGAGGAAATCATCAGTATTGACAAAGTTGACGCCCATTCAAATGTACATGTAGCTAATTTGTCTATTTATAGAGAAATACAGATTCATACAAAAAGTCTTCTTTGTCTTTACACACAGGTTTTCGCCATAACAACTATAGTGTAGTCAAAAAAATCAATTCCGTGACCATTCTCTGGCTAGTAAGGTTTTACGATTGATTTGACTTCTATGGACTATTTAGAAAAAAATTAGCCCCCATGTCCCTCGCGAAAATCCCGGCATTTTTCGCTAGAGGCCAAAATCCAAAATGGCCGCCGCCACCATTTTGAAAAATTAAGTTTTGAACCAGAGCAAGGATTCCGATTCTGACATTAATTTGACATTACGGCATCATTTTCACCCAGAAATCCAAGATGGTGGCCGGCACCATTTTGAAAAATTTCGTTTTAAACCAGAGGACCTAAAATCGTGTACAAAGACACTTTTTTGGATAAATCGACCACAAGGATATCTGACATTACTTTGACATTACGTCCTCATTTTTACCCAGAAATCCAAGATGGCGGCCGCTGGTGCCATCTTGAAAAAAATAAGTTTTGAACCAGAGTACCTAAAATCGTGTACAAAGACACTTTTTCAGGTAAGTCGACCCCAAGAAATCCGAATCTGACATTAATTTGACGTTATAACATAAATTTTGCCCAGAAATCCAAGGTGGCCCCCAATTGGTAGAGCGTAAATGTAATTCTTGAGTGGGAGCAGGAGCATAAGTGTGTCATTTCCGCCTTATTTGGGGTTTATGTCCCTTATCTGGGGGTTAAACTACTTTATCTTGAGTTTACATTACTTTTCTAGGGATAAGGCGCCTTATCTGTGGTTTAGACAGCCTTATCCGGGGTTTACTTTCCTTACCGGTGGCTAAGATGCCTTAAAACCTTAGCATATCGCAGTCGAAACCCAGATAAGGCATCTAAACCCCAGATAATGCGCCGTAATCCCATATAAGGGACGTAGACCCCAGATAAAGCAGTCTAAACCCCAAATAAGGCGCCTTAACTCTAGATAAGGGTCGTAAACCCTAGATAAGGGTCGTAAACCCCAGATAAGGGTCGTAAACCCCAGATAAGGCATCTAAACCCAAGGTAAGGCGCCCTAACCCCAGATAAGAGACGTAAACTCGGATATGGCAGTCTAAACCCCAGATAAGGCGCCGTAACCCCCGATAAGGGACGTAGACCTCAGATAAAGCAGTCCCAACCCCAAATAAGGAGCCTTAACCCTAAATAAGGAACATAAACCTAAGATAAGAGAAATACACCCCAAATAGGCAGTCTAAATCCCAGATAAGACGCTTTAATCCCAGATAAGGAACGTAAACCCCAGATAAGGCATCTAAACCCCAGATAAGGCACCTTAACTTCAGATGGGGGACGTAAACCTAGGATAACACAGTCTAAACCCCATATAAGGCGCCTTAACCCCAGCTAAGAGACGTAAGCCCAGATAAAGCAGTCTAACCCCCAGATTAGGCGCCTTCCATCAGATAAGGAACGTAAACCCCAGATAAGGCATCTAAACCCCAGATAAGGGACGTTATCCCCAGATAAAGCTGAAATGATATACCTAATGCTTCTATATCCATTACTATTTCATAATTAGCCAAAAAAAGGAAGTTAATTCGTGATCCTAGGTGCTCCCACTCAAAAATTACATTTACGCGCTACCAAATGGGGGCCATCTTGGATTTCTGGGCAAAAATTATGTTATAACGTCAAATTAATGTCAGATTCAGATTTCTTGGGGTCGACTTACCCGAAAAAGTGTCTTTGTACACGATTTTAGGTACTCTGGTTCAAAAAATGAGGTCGTAATGTCAAAGTAATGTCAGATTTGAAATCCTTGTGGTCGATTTATCCAAAAAAGTGTCTTTGTACACGATTTTAGGTCCTCTGATTCAAAACTAAATTTTTCAAGATGGTGCCGGCCACCATCTTAGATTTCTGGGTAAAAATGATGCCGCAATGTCAAACTAATGTCAGAATCGGAAGGAATCCTTGTGCTCGACATACCCGAAAAAGTATCTTTCTACATGATTATAGGTGCTCTGGTTCAAAACTTAATTTTTCAAAATGGTGGCGGCAGCCATTTTGGATTTTGGCCTCTAGCGAAAAATGCCGGGATTTTCGAGAGGGACATGGGGCTAATTTTTTTTCTAAATAGTCCATAGAAGTCAAATCAATCGTCAAACCTTACTAGCCAGAGAATGGTCACGGAATTGAGGGTTTTTTTTGACTACACTACTAGTAGGCTATGTTAGACATCTACTAATAAAGTTGCCAAAATCTTAATTTTACGATACCCCGGATGACCAAATCACTGAATAGCCTTTAACCAAATCACGAATACTTTTTATTCGTTGTATAATCTTTACGATTGGTTTCTGTTGACGGTGAGTGGTCCGAAATTTTTACACGAGTTTTATACCTAATTACATGAAAGCTCAAACATTCTTATTCAGTTTTAAGTGGAGCTATTAAAGTCCAAAGCCTTGTTGATTTTTCGAGTCTGAAGTCTTTAAAGGGTGTCTTCGGCAATCACAACACTATGCCTTATATGATAGAAAATTTATTATCAAACACGAATCATGTGGTTTTAATTTAAACAAACTCATATTGACCATAAAAACGAATTAATACAGCTGTCTCTCAACACGCGATATTCAAAATTCCCGAGTGCCAAAATTGTCGAGTGCAATGACGTCCCAGTAATACAATGAAGGTTGACAACAATCGAGCACAAATAACCACGACGTCATTGCACTCGACAATTTCGGCGCGGGAATTTTGAATATCGCGTGTTGAGAGCCGGGTGTTTTTATTCAATTTTATGGTCAATATGAGCTTGTTTTAAATAAAACCATGCGAGTCGTGCTTGATAATTATTTTCCTTACATATAAGGCATAATGTTGTGATTGCCGAGTCATCCTTTAAAAGTGTCACAAATACTGCGACATTCAAATTTTACGCGCCACGGGGGGCATGGAGGGTGCAAATACCCCCAATCAGAACTCTTGCCCCCCAGTAAAAACCCAAAATTACAAAAAATTCCACTTTTTACGGCATTTTTGCCCAAAATTTGTTGATTTTGCCCCCCTGAAATTCACTTTGCCCCCCTAATGCCCCGCGAAAAAAATTCCTGGCTCCGCCACTGCTTTTGACATTGAAGATTTTGGTTTATATCGGACACTGCATGTACATCGATCGTAGAACTTCATTCTGAAATGTCTTACATCGATCATAGACCTTCATTCTGAAAATGTCTTACATCAGGTACATCGATCGTAGACCTTCATTCTGAAATGTCTATGATCGATCGTACACCTTCATTCTGAAATGCCTTACATCGATCGTAGACCTTCATACTGAAATGTCTTGCCCTTTCGATCCATACCTATATCTATGAGTGGAAAACCCTGGCAAAGCATTATTTGAACGTTGGCTAATGTGTTTATTAGCACTACTAGTTAAAACAGCAGGGGAAGCTGCAATGATGAGGCATTTCTTAAGATTCAATATCCAGATAATTTGTTTGCACATTGGATAGTTTGACATTTTATTTTCATCTTCCATTTCTGGTCAATTGATTTCAATAATATCATTTTTATTTTGAACTTGGGCGTACCGGGGCTACCGTGCTGGGGAGGGGGCAAAATTTCCAAACCGTCCCGCTGATCCGCTACTAAAATAACTTTACTGGGTCAAATGCACCTGAAAATATTAACGATAACGGTATTTCGAGCCGGGCAACTTCCCCCTTCCCCCTCCCCGATCGGTATGCCTCTGATTTTGAACAAAAGAAATACTGTACCATTCTCCTGTCCTGAAGTACGATAAGATAGTTAGTCATGGCATATTCTATCAGCGAGAGGAAAACGAAGATAAGACACGCGGCCATCCATATATCTATAGCCTGTAGGAAAAATCAAACATATTGTGGACATGTCCTTAAAAACCTTTTACCCCTGAATAGCCAGTATCGGGGTATATCATTTTCATTCCCTGATCTTATTTTCACATACCACTGTCAGCAGCAGAATGGTAAGGGTTATTATTATTGGTCGGAGCTCTCCCTTGTTGACGATGGTATATGAAAATAAGTTCAGGGAAATTCGGGGGTAAAATTTGTATTAAGGACATGTCCACATGATGACAAAATAGCATTTATTTTAACCCGGCAAGCACAAAACGTTTTAAACGGGTTATATTGTGGTTTTGTTAAAAACGTTTTAAAATAACATTAAAATATGTCGGGTTATATAAAGGTTCCGGGGTTTTTTTTAACGTTTTGTGTGAAAACATATACAACAACAACATTTTTAAAATGTCAAAATGTTACGTTACTGTTTTTGACAAATATTTCATCAGCATAAAAAGAACAATATATCAGAATATTTTACAGTAAGTTTTCAAAAATGTATTTGAATGTTTTGAAAATGTTATATACCCTATACATATATACCCCACATTTAAACGTTTTATGGCAACCGTTTATAAACCTTTTGCGAATAAAGTCAAAAATGTTCTGTGTTTGCTGGAGAGATTAAAATTGAAAGGAGACATATCTGACTGTAAAAGCTAACATTTTTAGAAAAGAAATTGATACTAATTTATTTTTATAGAAATGTTACAATATGGCTTTAAGGGATGGGGTATGAACGTTTGGACAGTATTTATTGTGGGACATTAGAGCACATCAGACATATCGAATTGCATTCTGAATACGAAGAATGTCCTTCTGATATCAAATAATTTTGATTTTTGAAATTCGCAATGTAATACACATTTTATGGCAAATCATTAAAATTGATATTTTTGATATTTAACAATACTCAAGTAAACTTTATAAATCTGATGATTTCTACCTAAAGTGTATGTAGGTGGGATGAAAAGCCGACGATCAATTGAAAATTTTGATCTTTCGTATTGAAGATATGGATTTTTTTTCCCAAAACACCAAAACAAATTAGGTCTTTTTGGGACAAAAATCCATATCTTCAATGTGAAAGGTCAAAATTTTCAATTGATCGTCGGCTTTTCCTCCCAGCTACATACACTTTAAGACTATGTCATTAAATTTATAAAATTTACTTCGAGGACTGTTATATCTCCAAAATGTGAAAAATATCAAATTTTAATAATTTGTCATAAAATTTGTTTTATATCGTGAATTTCATAAAATGAAAATTATTTGATATCATAAAGACGTGCTTCGTATTCAGAATGCAATTCGATACGTCTGAGGTGCTCTCATGTCCCACAAAAAATACTGTCGAAACGCCATAAACGCTCATTCTAGATCCCTTAATTTAGCGCTCTGCACTATTCATACTATTTTTATACTTTTGCACGGAGGGGGGGGGCGTACGATCCTGACCGCGTCTGTTATGGCATTTAATTGTTGTTTGGCAGATAAATGATAATTTAAGTATTACACTGATGCAATAAAGTGTAAAACACGATGCCTTATAATACTGACAGTAGGCCTACCTCTGTATCTGGATGATTAACAGAGAATGCCCATGAATTGATAATTTAATGTGGCCGGCAACATTAACGTTTGTTTATATAAAAAAAAAAGGACAATGATTTCTAATTTTGATGTTCGCATACTGCCGATCGTCAGATTGTCAGGAAAGTAATTACAATGGATTCAGGCGATTCAGTGCCGAGCGCAAGTAGCAACTAACTATATATATAAGGCAAAATCGGATTTCCATAGCAAAAAAAATTCGTTGAACGTCGACCTCTATAGTCAATACACACCAATCCGACTAAGCCATTACTGTGGTGTTCCCGACGTAAAACTGCGGTGTCCCAAGGTCGGGGGTTACACCAATTACTTGTTAGTATGCTATACAGAACTGTACACAACAGTGATTTTCAATACACGATCATGAATTGATTGAACAAATTAAATCTACCGCACTCTGTGGTTCCGTTAATAGAGGGCCAAATACAGTAGAAGCTTCTCGGATTGGTGTATAAGATCAATGGGACGTTTTCTAATTATCGTTGATTCGTCAGTATGTGGGAATGACAAAGAAAGGTGTTCGCATTATTTTTGTTCAATGATCGTGTCCGTCGTATAGACCTTTTCCCTCTTTCCCATCATGCACTATTCCAGGGGGTATGAGTGTCGCAAAATACATCATCTCCCCGGGGGAGTACAGAGTTATGTTCATCACATTCTGGAATACGGACATTTCGGCTGGTGCCTTCATCACAAAAAAGGAATCCCCGATAATCACGATAATGGCGCCCGATCACTAATACCTTTCGGGGGCAAAAAACAACATTTCTATGCCTTATGGACATGGTGTCGTCGCCAAAAAAAGTTTCCTGTTATTGAAACCTAACTTTGTATACATTTTATAGACATAATGGTGAAAAACTGATGACGGAACACGCAGTGATATTTTACCGGCGTCCGTTCCACTTTTTTTCGGAGATGAAAATAAAATGTAAACACAATCTCTTACACAGATGTTCTGCATCGCTCCGTAACTGCATCACTCGTGTATTCAATAATTGCATAATTAGTAACATCGATGGCCTTTACGATAATCCGCTTATATGGAATCAGTATGCCCATATTAAGACAAAATAATTGCAAAGGCCTGGCAAAGACCATCGGATGCACACGATCTATGAGGTTAATGAACTACGTCATACCCCCCTGGAATAGTGCATTGTGGGATAGAGGGAAAAAGGTCTATAGATGGTTTGTCTTTAGTTGGACTATCATCGCCTAGGCTTACCTTCGCCCCTGTGGCATCAGGAAAAGAATCCTGCATAGAAGCCGTCATAGTGGTAGCCGTCAGGACTGTTGTGATCCCTAGAGTGATCCGAGCTGGCGCCGCGTGAGCATCAATCCAGAAAGACATCCAAGATATTGTGACCAGGCGTATGCTTGGGATGTAAACTGTAAGGATATAGGCCTGAAGGTGCCGCTTGAAGGTGAATGTGATCGCTGCACCCGACCAAGTGTCTATAAAGATACAGCAGTTACTTATGTATTTATTTTTATTTATTTATTTTTTATTTGACAAAATTAACAACAGTACAACAGAAAATAACAAATAAACAATCAAGCATCATCCCACAAGAAACACCATGATGCAGTCATGTCTACAGTAGAATTCACCACGACCTTTACAGGACTTAAACCCCATTAAAAGCTATTAAACCAAGATAACACTCATTGAAAACAGCTCAACTGATTAAATCAGATCTTCTCTGGTTGTGCACATGTGTCTGTTTTACATGTGCGGTATCGCAACGAGCTGGTATTATAGTTTCAGTTGGGTAACAGATTATAAAGGAAACGCAAGGTAACAATGGTATGTGGACCTTTGTTCAAGAAATGAGACAATGGTCTGCTTATTGTTAACCAGCATTCTTGAAAATGAGCAACATAATGATTGATGACTTAACACGGTTTGGAAATAATTTCTTCATATTTTTTGGTGTTATCTGTCGTTTACATATCCTTCCTAAAACACAAAAATGCGAATACTTCCAAACACCTAAATTAGCTAAAAATTTAGGACATGTTACAAAACTATATTTTCTAGAATTTCAGAAAAGTACTTTTAATATTGGCCGGTTATTTTTCACACAGCGACGTTAACTAGGCAATGTATTATTACCTATAACATACAACACCAAATTGCGAATATTTCCAAACATCTAAATTAGCTAAAAATTCAGGACATGTTACAAAACTATATTTTCTAGAATTTTAGAAGAGTACTTTTAATATTGGCCGGTTATTTTTTCACACAGCGACGTTAACTAGGCAATTACCCATACATCTAACATACGCTATTTGTAGAGGTTACGCGTCAATGGTAAGAGCACTGTGTATTGTGTATAGGAAAACGGACAGTAACTGCAGTATGCGCAAGCAGGATACTCTCATAAAGTTGGCTAAATAGGCCAACTTATTTCCAATGCGGTCCATATTGGTCCAGTTCGGTATTGAATTTTCAAACCATAGTCGTACCGTAGGGCCTATACCTGTGTGTACAATTTACATAGAAGGGAGTAGAGAAGTGGAAGATGCTGCTATGCGGCTTTTATTGGATAGGCAAGCTCGAGGGGCAAATGACAACCAAATTTGCGATATGTTGCTTCCTGAGCGTTTAACACAAATATTTACTTTAATTCTGGACCAAAATAGTGTTAAATTAAACACATCTAAGGGACTCGCTTTACCATGTTTTCATTCCGCCCTAAAAATCCGGAAATGCGCAAATGTTTGTTACACCGGAAAGCTAGATCGCTGTTTTTTTGACCGCGCAGCTCCGAAAGACCATGAATTTTACCAAAGCCCTAAAAAGGACATGTACCCCTTAATTACTCGTTCCTCTCATTTTTTTTCAGACGATTTTCAACCAGAAAGGAAACGATCTATAATAATATGAAGACATTTGATTTCGACCGTTATATATAGCAGCTCCGAAATGACTTAAGCCATCAGCATTTTCTATTGTAAGGGTGCGAATTTTTAAGCAAATAAGTACGAGTTTCGTCCATTTTTATTTAAAAGTAAACTTCGACATACAGGCCTGCAACATGATTACAAAATTTGTCTGGTATCCGTGATTTTCTGTTGGGTTATTCATCGTTTTGATTGAGGCGTAATGGCACAACTCCCTTGACAATATTGCAGGTAAAGCGTTTTTAAAGAAAATAATACTACTGTCTGTTCAATTAGCTTAGATTCTTGAATTTTTAAGATATTTGAAAAAATTGAAATTTTTTTCAATTTTGGTCTTTTCCCGCGATATTTTCATAAAAAGCCGTAGAACGTCGGGTACCATAAACTTTTTTGAAACAATCCACTTAGAGCAATGGGGACGAATGTCACAATGCGCAGAGATAGTATTTATTCGACCATCTGCATCACGAAGTATTGTCCAGCAAAATATTTGCCAGTAAAGCGGGCTTCAGACTCCGTATTGTACAGGCGGCGGATGACATGATCGAGCCGGCAACTCGTGAAACCGCCCGGCCGTATGGCATTTTCCAATATAGTCGGTTAGTTTTGTGGGGTTCATTATCGAACCCCAACGGTTTTAGCTTGTATTTATATTATTTATCAACATAGGCCTATTTGTTTGTGTTATTTCAAGCGTTTTAAAATTTCAAAATAATCCCATTCAATTACACGGTTGACGATGAAAATTTACTGAATTTAGAGAATGCAATGCGGCCACCACCTGGTATTGTACGTACAATATTGTATGTACAATACTTTTCGTGACGTCAAAAAGTATTACACGTGCAATAGATATACGTGCCACGACGAGTTGAATCAGATTAAATAACGTGCTATAACCCTGACGGTTCATGATTGTTTGCTAAATCCAAGGGAGGTCACCAGAAAATCTATGCAAGAGAAGTTTCTACTGTTGCTGATGAAAAATCCTAGAGTGCGTTTGGAGGTTTTTTCTGCACTTTACAAGTAGCCCTAATAAATTCATAAAAAAATAAAAATCAAATAAAAATTTAGGGCGAATGTTTTTACTCACTGCTCATCTGATCCACTTTCCCAGGAAACTAAATACCGATACTCCTTAGTTTTTCTCTGACTTTCCAGACATAATTATGAGTAAACATCAAATTTAATGTTTACAAAACAATCAAATATATATACATTCGTTTGCATTTTGTACATAAATATAAATATTAATAATGTTGGCCTACAAACATTAAAAAGGGGGCCTAAGAGTATGTCTATTTTTAATCATATACTAATTCCGCCATGCCCAAACATATTTTATATATATATATGAAATCGTGTAATGGAACCCAAATTCCAATCAAAAATAAAAACAAATTTGTTATCAAATACACTAGGCCTATACATTGTATTACAGGAATTTAATAGATGGTGCATTTTAATAAATAAATAGATTAACACGGGTAATGGACGAGAAATATTTGGCAATACCGGATTTACCAGAGAGCCAGTGGATACAGAAATTAATTAAAATTAAAACAAATTAAATGAGAAAATGAAAGCAAGGACATTTGGTGAAGTATTGTTTTAGAATTCGAAGGAGTCTTAAATGTTATCCTGGCCCAGGACACTGATTAATGTAAATTCGACCCATAGTTATTGTATCTACTTTTGCCAGCATTCAACCTGTTCAATGTGATTTATGCCTATTTTTAATAAAATTCCGAAATCTGACGTATCAACGTTGTATCGTGCACAAATTATGATTCGAGACTATTTCATTTGACACGGTTGTATGGATTTCAAAAGATCGGCCCTATAATAGATATCGATTAGAGAATTACAGCAAGAGGCTTTGAGGATGCCGTAATCCTCTTGACAATCAACCAATCAGAGAGACATATTTCAGAAATATATTCGTAGCGTTGAAACTCTTTCAACTCTGAAATATATATTTCAAGTAATCTCGTTTCACATTAAAGCCACGAAGGGGCGGTAATGCTAATATACGATTTCAGTCAAATATTGGTGCAAATATACGATTTCGGTCAACTATTTGGCTATCCTTTGCCCCAATAAAAATTATGAAATGTTTATTAGTAAAATAAAAGAAAACCCACTTACAATTTTGGACGCTTAACTGTGGTGTTCTAGGGGAATTAAAATATCACAATTAACATGTTTAATTCAAAATCGTTGTCCTACAAGCACATGTTAAATGACTCGATTCATATTAGGTATAAGTTGGGACATTGTCAGATTGTGTGAACATTACAAATACAAACAATAAGGTTGAAAAAAAAATAGCCATTTAAAAATGATTTTAAATGATCGTCTATTTTGTAGCTTTATGACACTGAATAGGCCAAATATCTGCCTCTGACGAAAAAAAAAATGTTTTCCGTGCCCCTATAACGCTACGGTTACTGCATTAACACGTTTATGGATGTATTGTGATGATCATAAGTAGGCCTATAACATACACCATCATAACATGCCTCAACGATATCAATATGTAAAAAGGTGTTGCAAATTCATAACACAGCGTGTTATAATGTAACGAATGCTATGCCAAAACTTTAAAAAATAACAAAAATATCAGTATCAATAAAATCAGAACCAGAATAAATACATAGGCCTACAAATAATACTTGTAAACTTTCTAAATCAATATATGACTAAATATCAGTATAAATGAATCTTTAAATCAATTAATCAATCAGTAATCAATAAATAAATAAATAAATAAATAAATAAATAAATAAATAAATAAATAAATAGGCCCAAATAGATAAATCTATAAATAAATAAATAAGATCTGAATTTACCATATATTAGTATTAATATTATTAACTTTAAAAAGGTGCCCATTGATTATATAATAATTCAAGTACAGTTGAATACATTCAAGAAGACATTAAAAGATGTTCATCATTCCGTGCACTCACTAAATTTACCACTCTTTGAAATTTTGGCAACTCCGTATCAATTAAGCAACCAATGATTGTAGCAAAATATATATTTTCCCGGTACATACTATTTATTGCACGTGTAATACTTTTTGACGTCACGAAAAGTATTGTACATACAATATTGTACGTACAATACGGAGTCTGAAGCGCGCTTAAGCCTAATTTGTGTTGAAACCCTTATGTTGAAACCAGAGAAGATAATCGCGCCATATAATTTCGTGTAACAAAAACCGGTGGACCATCATCACCCATAGAGCCTATCCAATAACCGGAACGGTATAACAATTGAAATGGCAGGACAGATTGGTGGACAGATTGTTTTGCTAAATTGGATAGGGTCTATGCCCTAAGTTGAGAATGGACCGTCCCACTCGATTTGTAAAAGGTCGCGAACCCTTTCGATGGACCCAAGTAACTGCCTAAAATGAGGCAAAATTGAAAAGAAATGGGATTTTAAATTGAACTTTAGAATTTGAAAAGTATAAATCACGTTAGGTCTAAGGCTGTGCTAACACTTTTCTTTGATGACTTTGGCCACAAGTTTTTATTTTTTCAAATATCTTAAAAATTCAAGAATCTAAGCTAATTGAACAGACAGTAAATGCTACCACCACACTTACTGTTTGTCATTATCTCAAATTGCAAGTAGTATGTTTTAGTTGACACATTTGTCAGGTCATATCGAGCCACTATTATATTGGGATGGACTGCTACACTATTATCAGTAATGGCGAGCAAAATATCCAACGAAGAGTATGCAACTGCAAAAAAAAATTAATATTCGATATATTATTTTTGTAATCATTTGTATTGATCTCTTAATAATACACAATTATGTAAATATGCATTCGTTGTGATCATGCACATCTATTCACCGTAGAAGTGATGATGTAACAGGATTAACTACCATTGCAATAGATGAATACAGTTTTTGAATATATCGCTACTAGCAGGTCGCCGGTGTCTGCAATCATAGATTAAATACAATACCGCTCTTTTCAAAGACAGGTGCGAGTGATCAGCATGATAAGATCCAGGTCTTTATCCCTGTTCTTTGACATCTATAGTTCAATGCATAGGTACTGCGTGAACGTTATAGTGCAGGGCGATGTATTCAAAAATTATCCAGTTACATCTTCACTTCTACGGCGAATGGAAAACTTACAACTAAACATGTGAATGGAACACGTCTGTGTGTCAAATGGAAATCGTTGTAGTAGCATACGGCACACAGTTGTCAAAGAAACTCTAGAATAAAAAAAAAAAGTACCAAACGGTTATAACAGGTTTTATATAAAATTATATATGAGCAGCATGCACAAATTATGCTGCAAGACAGAATTAATTAATTATTAATAGAGATATTGCGATGTTCCAAACGCAGCACGTGGAACGTACGTTTTTACGTACGTTAATACGGTGTTAAATATTGCTAGTCTCGGTTCCAAACTGGATTGTGCTCATTCGTCACGAAGGAGAACGAGTCAGCTGGAATGAAAGACTATAATATTTGATCTAATCTAATCTAGGTTGATAGAGGGCATAGTGATTGACACAATAACAGTAAGCTGAGTCTCTGCTTAATTCAAACAGGCCGCTTTTGATTTTGACTAAAATTTTGACCTACATGCTGATTAAACTTAATTGTTTTTTTGTGCTCCACAAATATTATAGTTGCCCAAAAACATATATTTTGGTAGATTAAAGATCACTACATCCATACATCATGACTTTACTTTCAAAATGAGACTTTTTCGTCCTGAAAATTGGGCGCGTTACATGGACTTAGACATGAGGTAAAATCAACGTAGCATCTGCGTTTTATTCTACGTTGGAATCCAAAACACACATTTCAATGGGCAATCTCTGCGTATGAATATTGCGTTTAAATTTAGTCCATTTTTAACACATCGCTGTACCTTTATTATAATGATTTGTTACAAACAAAAAGGATCATAATAATAATTAGACTTTCCTTCGTATGTGCATTATCTTTGACTGTCTTTAACATATTGTAAAATGGACAAATTTTGTGCATTTTTAACGATGTATCTACGTCGATTTCGCACGTGGTATATCTTCAAAAATAGCTAAATACGTGCCCTCGCTTCGATACATGAGAGTGGTTTTGAATAGATCAACGTACGTCCGATGTCTACGTTTGGAAATCGCAATGTCTCTAATAACACTTTGCGTTCGACGTCATTGTATTAAGTTACTCAGCAGCGAGTTTTTATATATATATATCATTTTTAAAACACATATGGTAAATAAGTTTGCTAAAATATGAAAAGCGGAAAAGAAATTCAAAATTTACAAATGAAGAATAAATAATATCGCTCCCGGCGATCCCGTGTATATAGACCAGGAGCCCAGAAAATTTATTCAAATGAAAAGCGCCGGAACAACTGACCCTATGCATGCTATGGGTTGAAAAGGTCATACCCCCACATCACTATGCATCGCTGCAGGGTGTGTGTATAATTTGTTGGTGCTCGCAATCGCTAAAAGAACGTTTACCCCTAAAGAAGACATAGGACAATTTTATTTTCCCATGTCTTCATTAGGGAACAGAGAAGACATGGGAATCTCACGTCTTCTTAAGGGGAGGTGAAGTTAATTTCTACAATAGCCCCATATGCAAAGTACAACTTTACCTCACAACATATCGGCATTTTCCATCCGGTAAAATTTTGAGCATTTGATTGGCTTGGATGATATCATGATGCTGCCCTTCTTTCTCGTACATGAAGAAAACATCAGGAATCCAAAACTGTTGAATATCAAGTCCTTTTAAGATGATATATTTTTCACCAGTGTAAGTTAACCTAGTGTCAACCCAATCCATTGCTGTATAAAAACTGGAAGAGAAATCCTGGAATACAGAGTGGCTCGCATTAGTATTGGTATATGCCATCAGGGGCAAATTTAGATTTTTGAACGGGAGCTCATAAAAGGTTTTCAGGCTCGCAAATACAATTGTATTGGGCCATTCTGGTATCCATCGGTGACCGAAAATTGTACAAAAATGTTCTCAAATTCACCAAAAAAATCGTCAAAATGTGTTTTCCCCCTCCCTCTCCGGATCGTCAAAAATGTGTCCCCCCTCCCCCGGAGCCGCCCTTCAAATAAATTATCATAGACGTCATGTTGAATATTTGCAATCTAATACATTGCATACACTAGTGGAAGTTTTGGATGAGAAAACGGACATTTTGATGAGAAACGGCCAAAATGGTGAGAATTTAATTTTCTCATTCTTTTGGATGAGAAAATAATAATCGGGGATTAGCAATTGTCACCAGTTTTAATAAGACAATAATGATTGACACACACACCAGGAAGTTTCTCATCCAAGAGAATGAGAAAATTAAATTCTCACCATTTTGGCCGATTCTCATCAAAATGTCCGTTTTCTCATCCAAAACTTCCACTAGTGTAGGAGTTCGTGATCACAGTCTTTATTTAACACGCCACGCCGGTAGATGTCGTTGTTAAGCAGTGTTTGAGTTGTTGGTGGTGGTGGGAGGGGGGGTAATAGACAGTCGATAACCGACAATCAATGATCAATTAATTGTCAATATTCAATTAAATTCTAAAACCTAACACGGAAATGATGATCACAGACTGTCATGTTCAATCGCAGTCGCTAAGGATGATTAGGGGGGTTATATTTGTGTGGTTGAGGGTGGTGGAGGAAACTCGATAATCGATTATCGTGTAACCCCCCCCCCCTCCCCCCCCCACACACCCCACGTTCAAGTTTCATACGTTTTCATAAGTATTTACTTATAGAGTACTTGCACATAAGGTCATTAGTTCAAATCATCTCCTCTATAGGCACGCTCCAGAAGATATGCAAATGGATGCAGTACAAAAGAATTATTTGACCACTATCTAAATAAAAGATTAGTTGTTTTATTTTGTGCTCACATCATAGCCTATCTATTAATAAATAGTCATGGAAATTTTTTCACGCGGTACCTATGCATTGAACTATATCATGCTGATCACTCATATCTGTAAGATTAGTATGTATGAAAAGAGCGCTATTGTATTCAATCTATGATTGTAGACATACACAGGTGATGGGTGCAACCTGCTTGTAGTGCAGGGCGATATAGTCAAAATTGATACAATTAGTTGTTGTATTTTATATCCACATCATAGCTTATGCACTAACTAATATTCATTGAAAATTTGGAGTGATTCTTTCAAGTAGTTTTAAAGTTATAGCCAAAAGATTAAAATCAGATGTTAATTTTAGCGATTGCCTCAGACAAGTTTTGGATGAGAAAACGGACATTTTGATGAGAAACGGCCAAAATGGTGAGAATTTAATTTTCTCATTCTTTTGGATGAGAAAATAATAATCGGGGATTAGCAATTGTCACCAGTTTTAATAAGACAATAATGATTGACACACACACCAGGAAGTTTCTCATCCAAGAGAATGAGAAAATTAAATTCTCACCATTTTGGCCGATTCTCATCAAAATGTCCGTTTTCTCATCCAAAACTTCCACTAGTGATATGTTTATTGCAAAGATGGTTCTTGGGTAGTGCTATAGTTTACCATTGTTTACTGTATGTACACCTCCGACAGATTTCCCCCGTGTACAAAAATATTCAAATACAAATAAGTGTCCAAATGGCTTGCACTAATCGAAGTCCATCTCATGCGCTCATTTTGAGTGAAACAGTATAGGGACCATGTAACCAAAAGTACTTCATTTAGGTCAGATGTTTCAAGTGGACAAACCATATATCAAAATATTCAGAAAATAGTCTGGAGATTCTATTCTGCTATTATTGTCAAATTTGTAACTTGCCCGCTCTATTTTGTTTCCATGGCAACGGTCACGCTTTTAGAGGATTTTGGTCACCATTTTTATCTAAAATAGGTCACATTTAAACTAGCTTTATCTTTGAAACTAAATGGAGTAGAAACTTCTTATTCTGTGTACAGAATACATGACACGTCGATATCTAATATCTATAAACTAAATCATCACTTCATTCAATCAATGCTCTTGATTTAATGTATTTTTAGTGATTTTTGTCTAGTTTTGTCATGTTTACATGGGAAAGTTTTGACAAATGATTTTATGCATCATCCATGAAAGGTATATGAGTTTATTGAGGTGCATGTTGGGATTAAATCGGAACGTTTTTCTGTAACCTATGATTTTTGACCCAAACCTCTTGAAATTGAATCTTTTTCATATTTTTTTAGCGATTTCTTCCATTAGCTACTACCGTATTATTATGTTATTGATATACAATATGTACAAGGTTTCTTTAATTTTAAAGGGGGATCCAGTTGACCAGGCAAACTTTCAAGGACAACCCAATTAAGTAGGCTTAAAATATAATCAAGTCAATGTTCACCTCTATACCACCGAACTTTGTACAGCTCCCAACTTAATGCGTTTTCCAGATATTAGGACAATTTACACCCACTTTTGGTTAGGGACCGTTCATTATTTCTACCGGAGGGGGGGGGGCCGGGAGCAGACAGAAAGTCACTGCTGAAAACTATATGACCCCCTCTTCTCCGATAATAAAAACGATATGACCCCCCTCCGAGCTACATGAAAATCATATGGCCCCCCCACCAACCAAAATAGAAAGTATTGCTGCGGAGGAGTGGGGTCTTTGTAATTTTGGTTACAGGGATGTGCCACACAGACCTTTGAATGCTGACTTTCTCGCATCTGTACCATTTTTCATCACCATGTAGCAGTGATGTCAGTGTGCATTTCATTTATAGGCACAGCTTCAAGTAGCTAGTGGACACTTAAAGCGCTGACGTATGCACACTTCCCAATGACGCGCAATAGATGCGTGCATGGATCAGCTGCCTCAACGCATCACGTCACTACCACATATCAGGCTGGAAAATTATGCCTTTACTGTTTTTGCCACCCGGCTATCAGTATACCAATTTTTCACAAAAAGCACCTAAATTTACCCTAATTGCAGTAATTGGGCACTTTTCTCCAAATATTGGTCTTTACTGAATAGCCACCCATCAATATACCAAAATATATACCAAGTTTTTTTGCACCAAGAACAATCTTTCAAGTGGCAGGTTTGGAAACTTGGGGGTCAAAATTATTATAATTCATTAGTTTTATGTAATTAGGCTAAAATGGCTGTAAAACAAATTTATTTCATTTTTTAAGTTGTAATTTAATTCAATCATACAGAATATAAAAAATCAATGAAAATTTTTGATATTTTGAAGCTAAACTGATGAAATATGGTGCAAATTCTAAAATGGGCAAATATGTGGTCAGAAACCTATATTCAGGCGTCAACATTGGGGGAATGATTGTATGGAGCATCCCCCTGGCAAAATATGGGGGGGGGGTGGGATCTACTCCTATGGTGATGTATTGATCGGATTCAAGTCCACGTTTTGCCGGACTCGGACACCAACAGACTCGGTTCGGCTCAAACTTGGACACAGAAGGTCCAATTAGATTCATGTAAAATGTGAAATGATTATCTAAAAATGTCAAAATAGATCTCAAATTTGATTCAAAATTTGTTGTCATAATATCCAACATATCCACAAAATTATTTAGATTTATCTGTCACTTCCCAGAATCATTACTGTTATCGTTAATGAAATAATTGATAATTATACATATTTTAATAAATATTTTGATTATATAAAAATATCTAAAATTTCTTTCATGGAACTTTCTAATTCATTAAACTCTTGAAAGAGAGAAAACATGCACACATACATGTACACCCAATCCATAATAGGGCTAGGGTGGCTGTGGTTTGTGTGTGTTCACTACTCAGTGGCAGTGGCAGCTAGTCACTGCACATTTGTCCGGAACATTGTCCATCACACAACCATAATATAATTTCTGAAAGGGTGAATTTCTATTAGTATTATTATGATGATGATGATGATGATGTTATTTTTCTATAATGTATTTGAATACATTGCCCAAGTTTACTGTCATGGTGGTTTGGGCGAGTCTTTGTAGTTAAACTAGGGTATGCAAATGACACCTGTGTGGGGTGGGGTTTGATAGTGGATGTGTATTGGGGGAGCGGTTTGGGGTGGTGTAGTTGTCTCTTTTCATTGTAAAAGAACAAAGAAGAGTCTGACCACAGCATTACTGTGCAGCAGCTTGATTATTCTTAATTCTCTATTACGAAAATGGCAGTGTACATGTATATTTATGAAATATGGTTCAAAATTCTCTTATTTCAGCAAATTTGTATTGTACATTTGGCAAATTAGAAGCAAAATCTAGAATTTTTCTCCATTTTTTGGAATGTTTTACCCAATGACCCATTTTTTCAAAATGTTTGTCAATTCACACCGTGGCAGGTGAAAAACAGGTGAGGCCCGACTTAAGTCCGGACTAGGACCAAAGTGTCAGCCGACATGCAAAGCACAAATCTAATGGTCAGGGGTCCAGGGGCAATGTTCCAGATGGGGGTCCAGGGGGCGAAGCCCCCGGAAGCTCCAGGATTTTTGAGATGCAAAACCATCTGACCCCCCCTTTCAATTACTAAAAAACATCTGACCCCCTTTTGCCTGACAAAAACCATCTGACCCCCATGTATTCTCCTGGCCCCCCCCTCCGGTGGAAATAATGAACGGTCCCTTATTGTTTTTGGGAAATTTACTCAATTTACTGGAGAAGGTTAAAAATGAATATAAATGGCTGTGTGTATGGCTATAGGATGAGATGGCGGTGTATGTGCTACCATGGTAGTGTTGTTCGTACATGTGCCATAAATTTGGCCTTCTATACTGATGAATAATATACTGCGCCAATAAAGTATCCTTACACTTGGAAAAATAATCACAATTTCCAAACTGAACAATAATGGGGTAATTTTTTTTTTAATAGATGCATTATCTAATCCTGCACATTATGACACCACATTGAATCCAATGTGACTTCAAGAAGCAAAGTTACAAGCATTTGATTAGACGAAGGTCCAGTTTTAAAATGACAAACTGGCCTATTCAAAACTCCACAGACTAGATCTACATCTGGTTTGAGAGTGGTGAATGGCTAATTTATGCGTTTGGCTTTAATTTAAAACAAAAGGAACAAAAGAAAACTGAAACAAAAGAACTTACAAATAAAATGAAAGTTATGAAAAGTACAGAGAAGTAAAAACTTAAATAAAAATTGCTTTAAATAACGCTTCATGGAAGAAACTGTGTTGTCTCTTTGTTGCGCTTATTGGAATCTTTTTGCGCCTTGTATAGGCCAGTTTGTCACTTTTAAAACTGGACCTTCGTCTAATCAAATGCTTGTAACTTTATTTCTTGAAGTCACATTGGATTTAATGTGGTGTCATAATGTGCAGGATTAGATAGTGCATCTATTAAAAAAACAAATTTACCCCATTATTGTTCAGTTTGGAAATTGTGATTATTTTTCCAAGTGTAAGGATACTTTATTGGCGCGGTATATTTTGTTAACATGTAGGCCTATTTGATATCTATTAATGCTGTATGTGTGTGTGAGGTGAGTAGGCCTATTAGCTCCTATTTACTTGTGATGGAATGCGTTTCAGATTGTGTGTGTGGGGGGGGGGGTATATGCATGCGTGCTGCTTGTGTTAGTGTACATACGTGTAAGGTGGAGGTCCTGCCATGGATGACAGGGAGTCGGGTGCAATATCGCAATTTTTGACGTATCCATTGGATTAAAACGTAATCATGAAATCTTCACAAACAATTTGTTATGTGGTGTCAAAGAAAAATTATGTTATTCTAAAAACCGTTGAGTCAGCCCCTTACGTCACGTGTCACGTGACATATACCGCTGATTGATTGGGTGAACATCATCACCCCATCAACGGCAGTAAAGTACAATTTTAGGTCTATTAATGGTCTATACACTGCGTTATTCCTCTTACCATAGTGCGTTCCTCAAGTGGGCCAATACTTTCCATAAAAACAATAAGAGACACAGTTGTTGGCGGGCCTGAAAAAACCCCAGACATGCATAACTGCGTCAAGCAAGAACATAAAAATATCACTAATATCTAACAGAATTGGAATATGCTTTACTGTAAAAGTCGTGGAGGAATCGAAGGAGTAGAAAATTATTGTTTAAAATAGCCTTTATTTATATTTTCATAAAGACTTTTGCTCCTGCTGATTTATATATTATTCATCTTTCCCCCCCCCCTCTCTCTCTCTCTCTCTCCCATCACTCTAGATCTTAATACTCTCTATCTCTCTACCATTTCTCTCTTCCTCTCTCTTCCTCCCCTCCCCTCCCACTCGCTCTTTCTCTCTAATTCTATCTCCTTCTCACTCCCAAATCATTACCAAATTTACAAACCAGGGGCTATTTCAATGTGCCTTCTGACACACTCATGCAGTGAGATTAAAAATCCGTGCAGTGAGAATTAAAATTCCGTGCTTAAAATATGTCTATGCCATTTAAGTTTCAACGCCGGTCAAATGACAAGGAAATAAAGTTCTTCCGCGAAGTAAGATCGAGTCTCAATCTAGTATGTAATGATATTTAGTAGATTTCCTCTCACTAAACAATACTTTTCGTTACTCAACCTTCAACCAAAAAATGCCTTACAATGTCTCTGGTATAGTCAATATTTTCCCGCGGCACTGCAGTTGCTCCGCTTCTTGAATTTTCGGCATAGTTCTGCAGATTATCGACTCAATCGAACCCACGGTGATTCAAGCAATATAATTGGCAGTTGGCACATTACTTATTACGAAAGCCTATATGCTCAGTTCTAATCTATATTCAGTCCCATCTTCTTGCTCTCTTTGTTCAAGCTATTGAGTTGCACCCAGATATTTTCAACTGATGTAGCTGTCGGCCATGATCGCTAGCCCCCCCCATCTCGGCCCGCCAAAAATCTTTGCCCCCCCTGCATTAAGCGTTTCCGTACGGTTTTCCTAAGACTTTTTAGAGCATTTTATTTAAAAGGCACCTCTAGAATGTGTGCCAAAAAATGTGTGCCCCCTCTCGGCTTGCCAAAAATGTCTTGCCCCACCACATCTTACCCTCCCCAGGACTCATAATTATTGCACAGCCCCTTATGTTACAACCGGTATTATTATTTCAACCAAGAAAATGGTTATTATGTTTATAATGATAAATAATAATATTATAGCCTATTATTGTTATATCTTATAGAATTTTGTTGATGCGTTATTAATAA